>NC_047104.1:156664396-156964396 GCF_902500255.1 Thalassophryne amazonica | reverse complement strand
ATCGTGGATCAAAAATCCTCAAATATGACCAACTTTACAACACGGAGTCCGAAAACTACAAAGACGCTCAAATGACTTGCAATTCACGGAGGGAAACTGCACGTACCATAACAACAGGTTTGGAGGTTGATGACTGCATAAAAAAGTGGAACTCATTGAGGGACAAATTAATCCAGAAAAAGCTGTTCCTGTGATAAGAATGGTGGTGCACGTAGGTGCTGCATGTCTCAGCTCTCTGCTTCTATTAAGATGCCCACCAACATGACAGAGAACTTTAAAAGGGTCACACGCATGTCAGTGTCATTACATGGCCACGGAGTTACACAGTTTGACAAGCGTAAATCTGGCTTTAGGATTTTAAGGTACCACTCTGCAGCGGACTTGGAAAAAAAGAGTGACTCAACCAAATGTAATCTTTGTAATGCACATAATGTCTGGCGCTTATTTTAGGCAGGCTTTGATTTTTTTCAGATGAGGTTTTGACCCCGCCATTAAACGAGGCAGGTCCTTTTCAAGGTCAGATGTTTAATCGAGGAAATACGGAAGCCTAATTGGTGCTGGGGATTCCCCGTAGACCTGAGAGCAACTAAACTGTTACATACACAACACATAACGGATTTTGTCTAGGGATGTCTCGATCCGATCACGTGATCAGAAATCGGGCCCGATCACGTGGTTTCAGACTTGATCAAAATCAGATGTTGCATCCTGATCAGGAATCCAATACAGATCTTATCCTCATTATTTTGATCAGCCCTATTTCAGGCTCATTATTGCAGATTAATGGGCCTTTCACGCGTCGGAAGCGTCAGAGGCATCAAGAAACGGTGCAAAAAGCATTATTTTCAATGAGATGTGTTGCTTTTTAGAGGCATCAGCGTTGCGTCAAAAGCTGAGCTAAAGCGACGCTTCTGACGGAAGCGCGCATTGCCGCTTGTCGGCAGGCTGACGCAGTCAAAGTTCAACCCAATCTTTTTTTTTTAATTGAACAAAAGAAAAAACAAGTTCAATCCAACTTTCGACGCTCTGAACTGTGACGTAGCTTCACGCTGTCCAATAGGAACGATGCGTTGGGCCAAAACATGGAAGACTAGTGGCAGAAACCACTGATCTGTACAAAACAGATCGCTGCAGAAACCACTGATCTTCTCATTTATAGAACAGTTTTCTGAAGAAAAACCCTTGGAAATGTTCTTTGCTGTTACCTCAAAATTTCTGATTACTGTTTAAAAAAGTTTAGAACACGTAATTAAATTAGTTAAATAAATAAATGGTTCTTTAGAAACCTTTCATCTGTAAATTAAAACCACCTGCTATTTCAGATTAGATAATTTCTTGAGACTTTTTTTAAGTCTGGTAGATTATTACTTGATTGTTCAAGCTACCTCAAGGAGAAGTGATAAACAATAAAATAAGGTGATTAAAATGAAAATATTATATATTTAGCATTTGTTCATTGTTCAGTTTTTTAAAGTATCAGATTGGGACTCTGTATCGGCAGATACTCAAAATCAGATGACTCGGAATTGGATCGGGGCCAAAAAAAAAAACCTGATCGGGACATCCCTAATTTTGTCCATTTGTAAGGAAATACGCCACGGTATCTCAAACTATCGGTATGTTCGATCATGTCTGGAAGTTAATCATCTTGAAATACTCTTTTTTTTTTTTAGTTATTTTGTTCACAGACAGACACAAACACAGGACTGATTACAAAAACGCAAATAATGATTCAAAATGTTTAGTGCAGCAGCTAAAAGCATATTTAGAGCAAAATTGTGCAAATGGTGATACAAGCACCAAAGTTGGCACAAATACTCCTTAGATATTACTCTTTTGAACAAACCGACTGGCCACTTGAGTTTTCAATAGGCAGCCAGGTAGGGGTCAATTGAAGAATTACACAGGGGTCAAAATTGAAAATGCTCAAATCATATTGAAAGCTACACCACATTAGTTGTCTGATCGTAAAGATTCCAAAAAGGAGAAGTTTGGACTATCTATGAATGATCAGGAGTTATGGGGTAAAAACAGCAAAAATGGCGACAAATGTGAGTGTCAGTTTGTGCAGGGGTCAAAAGTTAAAGTTCCTTCAATTTTAGTAAAAAGTGATGCAAATTATTGGTTGGGTTAATAGGGTTTTAAAAAGGAATAGTTTGGACCATGTATCATGCTTAGTTATCATGTTATGGGGTAACATATGTCACATGTCAGATAATCCAATGGACGTTGACATTGTTTGACCTTTATTTTGGAGACCAAACATTCAACACAATCAAAACTATTCCATTTATTAATCCTATTAGCTCAACCAATAATTTGCATCACTTTTTACCAAAATTGGAGAAACTTTAACTTTTGACCCATGTACAAACTGACACTGACCTTTGTCACCATTCTTGCTGTTTTTACCCCATAACTCCTGATCATTCAATTCAATTTTTTTTTCAAATTTTTTTTTATATAGCGCCAAATCACAACAAACAGTTGCCCCAAGGCGCAGATCTATTCAGTCATAGATAGTCTAACTACACCTTCAAACACCGTCAAACTACACCTTTTTGGAATCTATATGATCAGACAAATAAAGTCGTGTAGTTTTCAAAATGATTTGAGTATTTTTAATTTTGACCCCTGTGTAATTCTTCAATTGACCCCTACCTGGCCGCTTATTGAAAATTCAAGTGGCCAGTCGGTTTGTTCAAAAGAGTAATATCTAAGGAGTATTTGTGCCAACTTTGGTGCTTGTATCACCATTTGCACGATTGTTTCAGTTATCTGCTGCACTAGTTCCAGTTGAATGGACCCTGTGGATTTGAAACCTAATAACACAAGTTAATGAACTATGGTACTTATGCTGCTAGTTTTAAATAGTTGGGCCTGTGTTTTCTTGGAAGTAGAAGACATTACTGCTGACTGGAGTTTCTATAGCATGTTTGTGTAGGAGTTTTGTTCCACTGCAGTGTGCACACATCAGACGAGAGAAGAACTCAAAAGCGGTAGTTTCCTTCATATTTGTCATGCAAAAGTCTGTTGTTCATCCAGGAAATTAGATTTGCTAAAAATAAAACTGAATTGTTTCCAGTGAAAAGTCTCTTAGCTGCTTCAGATTCTGCCAACAGGCTGAATACATCCTCAGAACGTAAATTAGAAAATAACATCAAACAAAGCTGCACCTGAATGAATGAAAGATCACGTGCACAACCCTGATGGACAAACTTGTAACTCAGCTGGAAATGTAAACTCTCTGAACTTAACGAGTTGGTTAGTGTAGCACTGACTAGTGAAATAGAACAGCTTGGTCACAGTAAGTTGACCTCTGACCCTGACCTGTGATCTTGCCGTTGGCTTCAGATGGCGGCTGCCAGTTGATGATTATCGTGCGAGGTTTGTTCTCTTTGCTCACCACCGTCACGTCTTTGGGGGAGGAGCTGGGAACTGCGGCAGGGATTAGCACACATGTTCAATGTGTACATGAAGAGATCAAGATGATCAAACAGTCATTCAACATTCAACAAGGTGCCCCTGAGAAAGTACAACCTGTGTGTCTTTGACTTCATTTAAATATCCCATGATGTACTTCTAGAAGTGGACAAGTTAGGAGTGATTTGTGTTTTGTGTGTACGTTACATGCATTTTGTGTAAAATCTAAATTTTATTCTTCTATGATTTTTCTCCCTCAGCCTGACATAAGCACAGCCGTGTGATAGACGGGCGTCCTGTCCAGAGTGAACCCCGCCTCCCACCCTATGACTGCTGGGATAGGCTCCACCCCCGACCCTTAGTTAGCACACGCAGGAATAGAAAATAAGCATGTTTCTGTGCAGCTGACAGCACCGCAGCTGTCTGCTCTGGGTGTTACACATATAAACCATTACATTCCTTTTGTATGTCGTTGGCAGGATGACGAGCAAGAAGACAACTGGATTACATGTGGTGGTAAAAAAACATCACATTTGTTCACTGTGGCATATCACCTAATTTTCTAAAATTCTGCTCTCCTGAAAACTAAACTGTGCAGAAACAACTCAATATATTGTGTAGGAATCTGCAAGACAACATCCTATAGCATACATTCACTCTATGTAACTGATCATTTATGATGGAGGGCAACTGCACAAACCTAGGTAGATGACGTAGTGAATTCGCTACTTTAGTTAGCTTTAGAAAATATTTCACACATCTGTAATTTGAATATACTGTAAATAAGTCAAATGCCTCTTTCCACTGCTGTTTGCAACAATCAGTTTATTTAGATGTAAGCAAGAGGAGATGAAGGTGAGAACGCAAACATCTGACTCAGTTGGTTCAGTCAATGGACTTTAACCTTCCAGCTCACTGGTAAAAGTCTGTGTCACGTCCACGTTAGAGCTTCACAGCCTGTGGGTGTACTGTTGACTAGCTGTTACCCAGAACAACACAAACAGTGGAAGGCGAAGTAAAAAGGCTAATGAACATGAAGACGCCAGCAAAAAAATATCTAAATGGAGAGACAACAAGATTCAGGAACTTCTGCCAGTAAGAGCACACACTGAAATCTTCAGACAAATTCAAGGAACATCAGCGGGGATTCTAACAGTGTACTTTTTGTCATGTCTGCCCTCCTGCACACTCTACCCAACACCAAAACGCACCCAAACTAAAGACAACTTCCAGTTTGAGATAGTAGAGAAGCTTGAATCTTCGACTGGACTGGGTTGCTTGACGCAAGGACGTTTCGCTTAATGGAAACTACCTGGACAACTGAGAGCCTACACAGAAACATTCCAATTTGAGAGTACATGTCTGAAACTTACAATCTTCTGTTGTGTGCTAAATCTGCTGCACAGCAGGTGCCACTGTGACACAGGAGCCGGCCAACCATCCTATCAATCAATCAATCAATTTTATTTATATAGCGCCAAATCACAACAAACAGTTGCCCCAAGGCGCTTTATATTGTAAGGCAAGGCCATACAATAATTACGTAAAAACCCCAACGGCCAAAACGACCCCCTGTGAGCAAGCACTTGGCAACAGTGGGAAGGAAAAACTCCCTTTAAACAGGAAGAAACCTCCAGCAGAACCAGGCTCAGGGAGGGGCAGTCTTCTGCTGGGACTGGTTGGGGCTGAGGGAGAGAACCAGGAAAAAGACATGCTGTGGAGGGGAGCAGAGATCGATCACTAATGATTAAATGCAGAGTGGTGCATACAGAGCAAAAAGAGAAAGAAACACTCAGTGCATCATGGGAACCCCCCAGCAGTCTAAGTCTATAGCAACATAACTAAGGGATGGTTCAGGGTCACCTGATCCAGCCCTAACTATAAGCTTTAGCAAAAAGGAAAGTTTTAAGCCTAATCTTAAAAGTAGAGAGGGTGTCTGTCTCCCTGATCTGAATTGGGAGCTGGTTCCACAGGAGAGGAGCCTGAAAGCTGAAGGCTCTGCCTCCCATTCTACTCTTACAAACCCTAGGAACTACAAGTAAGCCTGCAGTCTGAGAGCAAAGCGCTCTATTGGGGTGATATGGTACTATGAGGTCCCTAAGATAAGATGGGACCTGATTATTCAAAACCTTATAAGTAAGAAGAAGAATTTTAAATTCTATTCTAGAATTAACAGGAAGCCAATGAAGAGAGGCCAATATGGGTGAGATATGCTCTCTCCTTCTAGTCCCTGTTAGTACTGTAGCTGCAGCATTTTGAATTAACTGAAGGCTTTTCAGGGAACTTTTAGGACAACCTGATAATAATGAATTACAATAGTCCAGCCTAGAGGAAATAAATGCATGAATTAGTTTTTCAGCATCACTCTGAGACAAGACCTTTCTAATTTTAGAGATATTGCGTAAATGCAAAAAAGCAGTCCTACATATTTGTTTAATATGCACATTGAAGGACATATCCTGATCAAAAATGACTCCAAGATTTCTCACAGTATTACTAGAGGTCAGGGTAATGCCATCCAGAGTAAGGATCTGGTTAGACACCATGTTTCTAAGATTTGTGGGGCCAAGTACAATAACTTCAGTTTTATCTGAGTTTAAAAGCAGGAAATTAGAGGTCATCCATGTCTTTATGTCTGTAAGACAATCCTGCAGTTTAGCTAATTGGTGTGTGTCCTCTGGCTTCATGGATAGATAAAGCTGGGTATCATCTGCGTAACAACGAAAATTTAAGCAATGCCGTCTAATAATACTGCCTAAGGGAAGCATGTATAAAGTGAATAAAATTGGTCCTAGCACAGAACCTTGTGGAACTCCATAATTAACCTTAGTCTGTGAAGAAGACTCCCCATTTACATGAACAAATTGTAATCTATTAGATAAATATGATTCAAACCACCGCAGCGCAGTGCCTTTAATACCTATGGCATGCTCTAATCTCTGTAATAAAATTTTATGGTCAACAGTGTCAAAAGCAGCACTGAGGTCTAACAGAACAAGCACAGAGATGAGTCCACTGTCTGAGGCCATAAGAAGATCATTTGTAACCTTCACTAATGCTGTTTCTGTACTATGATGAATTCTAAAACCTGACTGAAACTCTTCAAATAGACCATTCCTCTGCAGATGATCAGTTACCTGTTTTACAACTACCCTTTCAAGAATTTTTGAGAGAAAAGGAAGGTTGGAGATTTGCCTATAATTAGCTAAGATAGCTGGGTCAAGTGATGGCTTTTTAAGTAATTTTTTTTATAGAACAACAGACTCTTTTTCCAGGCTAAGTGAAGATCTTTTAAATTAGTGAGACGCCATTTCCTCTCCAACTTAAGGGTTATCTGCTTTAAGCTGCGAGTTTGTGAGTTATACCACGGAGTCAGGCACTTCTGATTTAAAGCTCTCTTTTTCAGAGGAGCTACAGCATCCAAAGTTGTCTTCAATGAGGATGTAAAACTATTGACGAGATACTCTATCTCACTTACAGAGTTTAGGTAGCTACTCTGCAATGTGTTGGTATATGGCATTAGAGAACATAAAGAAGGAATCATATCCTTAAACCTAGTTACAGCGCTTTCTGAAAGACTTCTAGTGTAATGAAACTTATTCCCCACTGCTGGGTAGTCCATCAGAGTAAATGTAAATGTTATTAAGAAATGATCAGACAGAAGGGAGTTTTCAGGGAATATTGTTAAGTCTTCAATTTCCATACCATAAGTCAGAACAAGATCTAAGATATGATTAAAGTGGTGGGTGGACTCATTTACTTTTGAGCAAAGCCAATAGAGTCTAATAATAGATTAAATGCAGTGTTGAGGCTGTCATTCTCAGCATCTGTGTGGATGTTAAAATCACCCACTATAATTATCTTATCTGAGCTAAGCACTAAGTCAGACAAAAGGTCTGAAAATTCACAGAAAAACTCACAGTAACGACCAGGTGGACGATAGATAATAACAAATAAAACTGGTTTTTGGGACTTCCAATTTGGATGGACAAGACTAAGAGTCAAGCTTTCAAATGAATTAAAGCTCTGTCTGGGTTTTTGATTAATTAATAAGCTGGAATGGAAGATTGCTGCTAATCCTCCGCCTCGGCCCGTGCTACAAGCATTCTGGCAGTTAGTCTGACTCGGGGGTGTTGACTCATTTAAACTAACATATTCATCCTGCTGTAACCAGGTTTCTGTAAGGCAGAATAAATCAATATGTTGATCAATTATTATATCATTTACTAACAGGGACTTAGAAGAGAGAGACCTAATGTTTAATAGACCACATTTAACTGTTTTAGTCTGTGGTGCAGTTGAAGGTGCTATATTATTTTTTCTTTTTGAATTTTTATGCTTAAATAGATTTTTGCTGGTTATTGGTGGTCTGGGAGCAGGCACCGTCTCTACGGGGATGGGGTAATGAGGGGATGGCAGGGGGAGAGAAGCTGCAGAGAGGTGTGTAAGACTACAACTCTGCTTCCTGGTCCCAACCCTGGATAGTCACGGTCTGGAGGATTTAAGAAAATTGGCCAGATTTCTAGAAATGAGAGCTGCTCCATCCAAAGTGGGATGGATGCTGTCTCTCCTAACAAGACCAGGTTTTCCCCAGAAGACCAGGTTTTGATGCCAGCTGTGTGCTTGGACAGGACACTTCATCTGCATTGTCCCTGTCCACCCAGCATGGAAGGGGAACCTGTTTTGGCTGGGGATGCAACCTACACTGGAGTGGCGTCCTGTCCACGGGGTTGTGGACTCTCATCAACATCGCACTACGGAATAAGTAAATAAGTACCGGGCTCAGGCCCTGGAGAAGATGGACTTCTTCTTATAACTCTTCCGTAATTTGGTTTGTAACTGAAAGATGTTCATGAATGTGGCCAAAAAAAAAAAAAAAATAATTGCTATGCTGTGTAACCCTGCGTAAAAACAGAGATCAGATACAAAAAGTATCTACAACCTACAGCTTCAACCCAGTGTGGATGCAGCAAACACCCTAAACTGGAATGTAATGTGTTTGTCAAAATAATACCTGTGAATGTCCAAATATTTGTGGGCCTGCATGTAAACACACATGTTGATGAGCACTAACATGCAAACCCCTGGCTGGGCAGAATTTAGTCAATTCAATTTATTTTCATTTATATAGCGCCAAATCACAACAAAGTTGCCTCAAGGTGCTTCACACAAGTAAGGTCGAACCTTACTAACCCCCAGAGCAAGAACACAGGTGACAGTGCTAAGAAAAAACTCCCTCTGATGATTTGAGGAAGAAACCTCAAGCAGACCAGACTCAAAGGGGCGGCCCTCTGCTTGGGCCATGATACAGACACAATTAACAATATGAATATACAGGAAATTTTGGGAGTCCATGCCAGTGCACAGGGCGGCAGGTCTGCAGAAGAAGACACCCACTCCCATCTCTGGATGGAGCCGCACCTCAAAGAGAGAGAACAAAACAGAATCAGGTTACAGAAAGACAACAAATACAGTGTAATTTATAAGCATTAAGCAACAAGAAAAATTATTCCCTTTTATGTATATACACTAAGTGTGGAGGTTCCATTTTTTTTGTCCTCAATGTTCTCTGGATCTGCTCACCTCACACATCATCTCTGAGCTCTCTATCTTCTCATATCCTCTGTAGTTATAGACGCACATCACGTCTCTTTCACAAATCCCCTTAATTGCCCACATTTTGCGGTTATTAGAACCACTGATCTGTGATAAACCGCCAATTTCCACCAGATGGCGTTTTTGCCTAGCGAGTATGAATCCGTCCAGCTTCCATGTCTGACATTCAGTTCATTGTCACTGAGCACTGCTTTTTTTGTCCGTATTTCATCAAGGTACGTCACTGAAAATTATCTGAAGATGTTTTCTAGAGCAAAAACATCCACAGATTCCAAATCTGTCATCACATTTGAGCCAGCTATTATGGTTCGGGTCCTATGGGCCTCGTTTTGATGCTGAAAATAGCACTCAGGCAGCACCCCCCAAAAAATGCATAAAACAGTATAGTTCTGTGAAAGCATTGCTTCTTAATTATTACAAACAAATGTCAGCATGTTTTTTATTACACTTTCTTTCAAGTCTTGCCTTGAATTTCACGCATTCTCATAATTTATTATAATCTGTCATTCCCATCATATTTCAGTATACACTAGGTGGCGCTGTTACTGCTGCAAATGTCTTTTACTGCCACCTGGTGTTGTGATAGATAAATTTTATTGACAACATAATCATAAAAAATTAAAAGTTATGTCCATTTTCATTACACTACAGAGTCAGTCATTTCATAATTCTAAGGACTTAAAGATGAAGTTTAACCTTCTTAAATAAGGACTCAGTGTGTCTGTTGCAGCTGCGAGTTCAAAATTCTTTGAAACCTTTCTTTTGGAAGCAAATACATTGTCTCAATACACTGAGGCACACTTTCCCGAGACAGGGGCTCACCATCAGTACACTCTTTCTTCACCGTCTGACGGATGGGTACTTTTAAATATTAAAACCCCATAAATGTCAATGCAATAATACATCTGTTAAAGCCCCGTCAATGGAAATGAAGCTTTGTTCTGACTGTAAGGTTTATGATCAAATAGTTTCCGCTCAGCAAATAGGTCTGGGCACTGAAATGTTCCATCTCACACATTTTAATAAGGGCCTTGTGTACCTCTAAGTACATAAATCTTATACAAATACTCAGAGTTATACACTCTAACTTCACTTCAGAGGCGCTGATTGATTCAAAACATAGTCAAACAGCGATCAGAACCCACCAAAGTTTAACAAGGATCAATCACTAATCAATAAACAAAACAAAGCTGAGATAGATATGGCTCTATAAATTTAAAGTTAATCTTGACTGTGTTTCTACTGCTCCTTGGGCACAGACGCCTGGACGTGGGGCTGCAAATCAAGAGAACATGAAGAGATTTGCTGAACTCTTTGCTCTATGATACCACTTCATGTCATGATTAGGACGATTGGGCACATTGTGTGGAAGCTCGGTTAGTGCAGTTTAGTCCTGGAGCGATGCTGAAATTACGTTCCTCAATCACCAGATTTGTAGGTTTCCTTAGTTTGACTTGTAGTTCATTTGTAAGATCAACTGATAAATACCTGCATCAGTTTTGGTTCATATTCTACTGTGCAGTCTGAAGTTGGACTTTCCTTGGGCATTTCCTCTCCTTGGTTTTGTGCTGCAAAAACTGAAATATTACTGCCAGCCGGCCAGGGGCCTGGTCCTCTGGATCTGTTGGTTCTTTGTGATTACAAACATCTTATGTGTGCCTAGGAATGATTTGAGTAGTAATTTTGAGGGTTCCTACTGGTCTCGAAGGTGGTGCCCTGGGCAGTCATGCTCCAAGTACTGCTGCGGCGGCCTTTGGTCACCATGACGGAGAACTCGTACAGTGTGTTTGGCTTTAGTCCAGTAACCATGTAGTTCAGGCTGGTGGTGTTGGCCATCTTGAGACAGAAACAAAGACACGGTAATTCAGTTTCTGACACTGAGACACTCATCAATAAGATGAAAATGTTCTGTCAGCCTTCATATCTTAGAAAGATAAAAACAGAACAAAACATGACCGTGCCAAGAAATCGATGAAGACCAATGAGCCAACAGAAGCATTTGACTGTAACACAAACTCTCAGACTATGGCGTGATACCAACACAGGCTTTAGCTGAGTGAACACGGACAGTTTCAAAACACAAATGCTGCAGGAGTATAGAAGCTGCTCTGTTCACAAACAATTACAAAGGAACACTTTGGGGAATGTAAGCCAAAAATAATTTGGCTCGATACCCAAAAAGTTGTAGCTCGCAACAACTTTCTTAAAAAGGAAAGACTTTCTAAACAGGACTTGGCGGGCAATGCTGTGAACTTTGTGGAATCACTGGATACTCTGATGGCAACACTTGAGAACCTGAGTGTTTGAGTTGACAACGATTCCAGATTCAGCTTAAGATCCAGATGTTCGATGACTTACTGGACTCGGCCATCAGAGGTGTATCTGTACGTGGAGGAAGCTCAGAATGTGTAGAAACACTTGAATGTTGGTGGCAACAGTCATGTCTCCACGTCCTCAGATTCTGAGATTGAGTGATGTCTGGGAGAAGCTTGTGAAGTCACAAGGTTCCTGGACAGCAGCCACGTAGCGATGCTGATATTGTCGCATGAGGGTGAAGGTCCAATTCTTTCAGGCTCTGGTACTTCCTGTCTTACAGTTGATCTCTGGGCATGACACATGACACAGCTGCCTCGGTGCTGAGGACCCCAACAAATGGAAAGAGCAAAGGGGACGCCCACATTTCACTTGACGGCGGCAGATGCATGACTGTGTTTGAAGAGGTAGAGATGGACACGCTGTCTGCCGTCCAACATCCAAGCCAATTCTGTCAGCTGTTGCTAAATCTCTGCTGTCTGCCTTCCAAATGCCCTTTCAAGCGCCTCCATACTGTCTTTCTCACATGTATGTTTGCACGGGATTAATATAACCTGAGGCCATTTCTACCTACAGTTTTACCAGTGCTCACTCAAAGCCTGCCCACAGGCGAATGACGCAACCGAAAAGGCGTGAAAAAACTCACGCATGCGCACGAAGGTTCAAGCTTGGCTGATGCAATCACACGTGATTCAAATCCATATAGTTTTTAAAAAAAATAAAAAGGTCGGATAGTTTTCTAACAGACCTCGTATACCCTCTCGTCGTTTTTTTATTGCGAATAAATGTCTGAATGATTTGGAGCTTTGGTGCATCAATTTTTTTCCAGAAACTGTGAGAGACCTCCAGGTGGACACCGTTTGGAAAATTAATATGGCTTTCAGGGACGATTTTATGGGGATTATACAGATTAAGGAGTGTTACTGCCGCTTTAAGGACGGCCCACAACTGCTGAGAGCGCGGCGCGCTCCCAGCGCCGATCGACAGGCTGACACCCCGCTGAAACAACCAGATCATTTCCAACGTGAAGGCTTTGTTGATCCGGGACCTCGTCTGACTTTCACAAAAAGGCAGAAGTCGTGGACATCAGCACTTTTTTGGCACATTCCACTGTTACAGGAGTTTTTTTTTCATGGAAAGAAAAGCAGAGGGACGTGCCACGGAGCCGTTCATTACGCGGCACAAAACCACCTCCGTGTTGGTCTCACAGGACGGCTTTCAGGTGGATTTCAGATGGATTCTGGTTGCCTTTCAGTCGTGTGATTATCCAATTGTGATTGTGCATGAGCTGGACATGCCCCAAAATGTCCCGGAAGGCTTCATCACGGCATTGCTTTGCGCCATGCGGCTCCACCGCGACGTGCGGAATTCCGCTCCTCTTTCCATGACAAAAACTCCTGTAACAGTGGAATGTGCCGTTCATTATTAAACTGGACGCTGTCTTGATCCGGTATGTCGTCTGACTAGCACAGGAATTGTGAAAAGACGTGGATATCAGCACCTTTTCAGCACATTAAGACAGACATGCGGAGGAGTTCCGCGCGTCGCGGTGGAGCCGCATGGCGCAAAGCAACGCCGTGATGAAGCCTTCCGGGACATGTTGGGGCATGTCCAGCTCATACACAATCACAATCGGATAATCACACGACTGAAAAGCAACCGGAATCCATCTGAAATTCACCTTTAAGCCGTCCTGTGAGACCAACATGGAGGTGGTTTTGTTCCGCGTAATGAACGGCTCCGTGGCGCGTCCCTCCACTTTTCTTTCCATGAAAAAAACTCCTGTAACAGTGGAATGTGCCGAAAAAGTGCTGATGTCCACGACTTCTGCCTTTTTGTGAAAGTCAGACGAGGTCCCGGATCAATAAAGCCTTCACGTTGGAAACAATCTGGTTGTTTCAGCGGGGTTTGAGCCTGTGATCGGCGCTGGGAGCGCACTGTGCTCTCAGCAGTTGTGGGCCGTCCTTGTGGGCCATCCTTAAAGCGGCAATCTGTGTAATCCCCATAAAATCGTCCCTGAAAGCCATATTAATTTTCCGAACAGTGTCCACCTGGAGGTCTCTCACAGTTTCTGGAAAAAAATTGATGCAGCAAAGCTCCAAATCGTTCAGACATTTATTCGCAATAAAAATCCGACGAGAGGGCTGGACCAGTGCTCACACAAAGCCTGCTCACAGGTGAATGACGCAACCGACAGGCGTGAAAAAACTCACGCATGCGCACGAAGGTTCAAGCTTGTCTGATGTAATCACACGTGATTCAAATCCATACGGTTTTTGAAAAAAATAATAAGGTCGGATAGTTTTCTAACAGACCTCGTATAAAGTTATTTTGACTTCAACGTGTTGAACTACACCAGAAAGAGTGAGAGGGCTTCAGAAATACAGTTAAACGTCTTGAAATCGATCGCTTTCAAAGTTCAAAGAATCCAAAGCCGTGACTCACCTTCACCTTCGTGTTGGCAGGAATGTTGGTCTTCCAGCGCACAGTGTAGTAGCGGTTATCGGTGATCTTTTGGTTCTTAGGCAGTGAGTTGTCAGCCCAGGTTACCTTGATGGTGTCGTGGCTCAGCACAGAGGCTTGAACACCCACAGGCGGCATCATGGGGGTGGGATCTGGTACTGGGGTGTGTGGAGTGTGGAAGAGTTCATACATATCAACATCTATGGGTTCTGCACATCAGGCCGTCAGACCGCACACGTGCACATAAATTAAAAGGACAGAAATTAAAACAGAGAAGCGTAGCGTGGTGGACCAAACGGTAGAAACCAAAACCAGGTACGGGGAAGGGAGGGACATGAACATAAAGTTAATGAGTTAAAATGAAGGATGACAACGAGGGAAGGAGCCAAGTGCGGCAAACATGGGATTGGGAAAGGAAAGAGAAAGAGATAAAAGTCTATTAGAAAATCAGATAGTGACATCTAGCACAGGATGCTTCTACAGTCACGACGGCTCGCACATGGTGTTCTAGGTACAATCAGGACTACGAAGACGGGCGAGAGAGAGAGAGAGAGACACTATATACCAGAAGAAATAATCACAGTAAAACTAGAGCGTGTAAGCGTTGATAAAATGCACAATCCTCCAGCCAACGTTTCACACACATCAAACCTGCAACTCAATAAAGACGAGTTTACATCAAGACAGCAAATGGACAGTGAAGCTGTGTCTTAGTGTCTCTGCAGAATAACGGCAACAGCCCGGAAACTGCAGAAAGAATAGCAAGTCTTTACTTAACAGGTGGATGAGAGAAGAGGCTTGTGGACCAGAGGTGACAGGATGGATGTGTGCAGGTGCCAGCGAGCGAGTGAAAAAGCCGGTGTCGCCAACCGAACGGTCCCCCTAAAAATCGTTCCACCCTGCCTTCACTGTGCATGCCTCATCAGCTGCGGTTCATCAATTATCTCCTCGTTTCTGCTTCAAACTGCCTCCACTCATCCTCTGTCTCAGTGACAGATATCTGAAGCTTTTATACAACAATCATTTCCACAAAAAAACAGCACTATTTCATCAGAAAAGACGGAGGAAGTGATCAGAGTGCCGCGGCTACACAATGGCCTCGTTTCTGCTTAAAACTGACTTTAGAATGATTTAAGAGGTTTAACCTTGTCAGCTGATGGTTAATCATCACTTTAATCCATTTGATCACTTTGGGTGAAGAGACTCCGTCTCAGACGAGCTCTGAAATGACGCATGCACAGTGGAGGCAGGGTGGACCGTTAGGTCTGTGACACCGGCGTTTCTTCTACCCAGCTTTCCGGAGACACTCTGGATAAGAGTGCAGTTAAGGAATCAGCAGTGTTTGATTTGTAACAAAGCTGAGGAACGAGTCTGATGACGCTGTCTGGATTAACAGACGGCACCCTCACACACCAGGACAGGCTGCTTAGAATTAACGCCACCTAGAGGCCACATCTGTTTCTTTGTGGGCTGGATTGTTGGCAGGAATACAGCTAAAAAAAATAATTAGCAACAAACATAATGGAGAACACCTACCACTACGTTTGAGAAGGAATCTGGATCGAAGATGCCATTCTGATGTTGTGTGTTTGATTTGCCACATGGTTTGATTCATAAACACTCACGTCTACTACACTCACTGGCCAGCTCATTAGGGACACCTTCCCAGTACCAGGTTGGACCACCTTTTGCCTTCATACTCTGTGGTCCAGACAGGTTGGTCACTCCCACCCAGGGTGGCAAAACCTTTGATTTGTCACTTTGGTCACCTGTAGGAACCTAAATGACCACCATCCCATGGTGGTAGCTGTAGCCAGGTGAGGGGTCAGTGAAGGATGACACACAGGTCAACATTTACAAATGCGCCAATCACAATGAAAAGTCGACCATATTATTTGTCTGATGGTACATCGGATTTTTACTGGCAGTCTGAACATGGCACCGGGGTGTGGTGGCAGCTTGGCTGGTGGCTGCGAGCTACATTCTTCCCGACTTTGAATAAGGGTCGGTGGGGTCACCATGAGGACAGAAGCTGACCAATTGTTCGGTCTCTTCATATCTCTGTCTCTCATCTTCCACCCAGGACCAAACTCGTGCTTGTGCATTTGTGCATGAAGACCGGAGCATTCCTGTGGCTTCTGGAGAGGCGCTGAGGTTTTGGAGTGGCATCCGAACTGCATTTCTTTCTTCAGCACGGACAAAAACAGTCTCTGGAACTAAAAAAAAAGTTGTCTACACTGCAGTAAAGTGATGACGTTCTTCCTGAAACTTCAATTAAGATGAAGGTGGAATCCCAGACTTCCTGCTTTTCAGTTGTCACTTTCTACAAAAACATTCAATGCAGCAGGCTTTCAACTCAACTTCACCAAGTTTTCTCGGTTTCTTTTTTTTTACCTCCAAAAGTTAAAGTGCTATGTAGGGCAGCTCATCTTTTTAATCCCGACTTGAACAAACTGGCAGGAAGGGAACGCGCCCCCGAGGACGCAGCAGCAGCTGATGGTGGCTGGCTTTGGTTCTGCTTACAGAAGAAGCGTTTGGTTCTGTAGAAGGGTTGCCAAAGCCACAACAGGGGGTCTGCGTATCAGCAGCACTGCGCACGCCAGTGTAGGAGACAGAAAGAGCTTCACAGGAAGACACATGCAGTACGACAGTGTGCGTGTGCACGCGCACTTTCAAACTGCTAACACCCTCCCGCCGTGCATGCTGATGCGTAGAGTGTCATCCAGCTTCCCGTCCCTCTCAAGTGCCGCTGTGCAGCAGTGCTGCCGAGGAGACAAACTGGAGTGATCAAGGCGGGGGGCTGGAATCGGAGAGGAGGCGGGTGCAGCCCACGTCCCGAGACGTGCCGGAGAGCTGTTTGGGTTGAAAGGTGGATTTTTGACAGTGTCACATGAACGGAGGAGGCACAATTTAAACGGTGCATATTCATATTTTAAGATGATTTTCCCAAAAAATGGATTTAAGATGTAATTACATCCGTCAAGGATGTAATAAAAATCATCAGCATTTATTTCTGTCTGTCTGTCAGCAGGATGACTTCAAAACTACTCCACGGATTTTGATTAAATTTTCACCACAGATAAATTTTCAGCCACGGAAGATACCATTAAACTTTGGAGGTGATCCGGAGTTGCCGACCTAACGGTCCTCCCTAAAAATCGTTCCGCCCTGGCTTCACTGCACATGCGTCATCAGCCGCGATTCACTGATTAACACCTCATTTCCTCCAGTCATCATCTGTCTCAGTGACAGATATCTGAAGCTTTTCTGCAACAATTATTTCCACAAAAATTCATGATTATTTCATCATAAAACACGGAGGAAGAGATCAGAGCTGATGCGTTCACTGCGCATCGGACATTTCAAAGCATCATGGAATTTCACAGAGTTTCTGCTTAAAACTGACTTTTGAATGATTTAAGAGGTTTTACCTTCATCATCTGATGGTTAATATTCCCATTAATCCATTTGATCGCTTTGAGTGAAGAGACTCCGTCTCAGATGAGCTGCTGTGGCCCAAAATGACGCATGCACAGTGAAGCAAGGTGGACGAATTTTTAGGGGAGATGATGGTCTAGTGGTTAAGCGTTGGGCTTGAGACCAGAGGATCCTCAGTTCAAATCTCAGCCTGACTGGAAAATCACTAAGGGCCCTTGGGCAAGGTCCTTAATCCCATAGTTGTTCCCGGTGTGTAGTGAGCGCCTTGTATGGCAGCAGCCTCACATCAGGGTGAATGTGAGGCATTATTGTAAAGCGCTTTGCGCATCTAATGCAGATGGAAAAGCGCTATATAAATGCAGTCTGTTTACCGTTCAGTCTGCGACACCAGATTCTGGATCAAGATTTCATATTATATAGCCTTTGAAGGATTAGAAAAAAAAAAAAAATTGCACCACCGATAGATATTAGGCCACGGAAGACTGCACTGAATTTTGGAGGTGATCTGGATTGGCAGACATCAGAAATCTGAGACTGCTCGTGTTGTAATTGTTAAGGCGAGTGTGATCTTATGATTTACTGGGCTGCAGCCAAACAGGATGGGTCATTTTTGACAAATAATTCATTCCCAATTTTGTCCACCCTCATCACAGATGATCCCAAGTATTTAAATTCATCTACCTTCATCACCTCTACTCCTTGCAATTGCATTATTGCTCCTGCTTTCATTCCCCTTCTCTCCAGAGCTCATCTGCATCTCCCCTTACCAAAAACTAGTACTGATAAGTATATAAAAAGTAAACTGGAAGTATACTTGAAACATACTTGCATGTACTACTTTTTGGTAAGGGTCTCCAGGCTTGTCTCACCCTGCTTCCTGCTCTCCCTACAGAACACAATGTCATTTGCAAAGATCATAGCTGACAGAGATGTCTGTCTCAACTAATCAGTCAACGGGACCATCATCACCGCAATTTCAGCAATGAGATAAAAAATAATAATCTCAGCTATTAAATATCCTCTCTGACAACAGTCCCAGTGGACAGACGACAGAACTAACAATTATAAAATAATGACCAATCCAATCATTTGTGGGTGGCATCAGTTATATGCTGCAAAGAGTAAAACCCCTGATGTAGGTTGTGTCTATGCTCAGTTAATTAAAAATATCTCCCATTTATAGAAAGAGGACAGCAGTGTAACTGAAACACTGAGAATGACCAAAGACACAAATATCGAGACGACCGTTGATAGCACTTTGAGATGCTCGATGTATATGAGATGTTTTGTGTACAGTTCATACCTGACTGCGGTCTTGTGATGGCGCTCTCGTACACAGGAATCCCGTCACCCACGTTATTGAAAGCCTTCAGAGTGATCACATAATGGGAGCTCGGATCTGAGGTGGGGAGTCACAGAAACAAAGTGACAATGAGAGTGAGAGACACTCAATACTACCACTGAAGCGAGCCAAAACGCACAAGACTCTTGACCATTTATGACTGTAGTGAACACTACAGTCGGGTAGATATTTTCCCTAAACAGGCTCTGAGGCCCTTCAGGTTATATACCATAGCATGAAAGAGATGAAAGTCTATGACTCTCCCTCAAGAGCACTCCAGCCCATCTCAGGTTACTTCACCAGCCAGCTGGGTGGATTGGGATGACATGGACGAAGTATCTTGTCCAAGAACACAGACAGGTAGGCTGTGTATTGGCTGCACAGTGGACCCTCTCTGATGTAGGTCTTTTCAGTCAATATATAATAACAGCAATAATCATCATCATGATTCATGTGTTGTCTACTCGGCAGAGCTGTGCACTCTAATGAGCATCCTGCTCTATTTCAACCTTATGCTCTCTAATTATTCCTGTAAGTTCTATCTGACATCAGCTTCATCTCACATTTGGGGTTTATTTAAATATTTTGATGGAAGTGATGGAGAATATTTTCTTCCTGATAAAGTGTTACAGAGGAATTCATATTGTTCCTGTCTGTGACTTTGGCTTAAAAATGCATAAAACAGACCAGTCTGAATAAATGAGTGAATGAAATGAAAATGACCCTGCCAGCCTGATAAATCAGTTTCATAATGACAATAACCAGAATGATTCAAGGCTGGAATTTAAGTCACAGATGGATCAGAGTTCCAAAACTCATCAATATTGTTATGAATTTTTTTTTTTATCAATTTAGTTTAAGACATCACCACTGAACCACCAGCACCATTATCAAATCAAATCAAATCAATTTTATTTATACGAGGTCTGTCCATAAAGTATCGTACCTTTTTATTTTTTTTTTTAACTATATGGATTTGATTCATGTTTTCACGTCAGACAAGCTTGAACCCTCGTGCGCATGCGTGAGTTTTTCCACGCCTGTCGGTGACGTCATTCGCTTGTGAGCACGCCTTGTGGAAGGAGTGGTCCCGCCCCGTCGTTGGATTTTCATTGACTGGAAATGGCGGAATGATTTGGGTTTCTTTTTTCATTAGAATTTTTTCTGAAGCTGTTAGAGACTGGCACCTGGAAACCATTCGAAAAATTTATCTGGCTTTCGGTGAAAATTTTACGGGCTTCACAGAGAATAAGGACTATTACTACAGCTTTAAGGACGGCCCACAATGGTGCTTGGTGCGCCGCGCTCTGAGCCGCGACAACAGGCACGAACCACTGGATTATTTCTAAATGGATGGCTGTGTGGAGCTGGGACCGTCGTGTGCACTTTCTCTGGTTATCACAAGAACTGGACATCAACCATTTTCTGGCAGATTTCACTTTTAACAAGAGATTGTGTCGTGGAATGCTGCGCGGAGGCTTTGTGCATCACGACCGATTCGCTGTTCGAGCGAGAACGCCTCCGTTTCGGCATGTCAGAGGACAAGTTGGGACATGCCCAGCTCTCCACAATTTCTCTTATAACTCACTCGACTGGTAAGCACTGAAAGCCGAGATAGGCATGTCCCAACTTGTCCTCTAACACGCCGAAACGGAGGCGTTCTTTGTCTCGCTCGAACAGCAAATCGGTCGTGACGCACAAAGCCTCCGCGCGGCTTTCCACGACAAAATCTCTTGTTAAAAGTGAAATCTGCCGGAAAATGGTTGATGTCCAGCTCTTGTGATAACCAGAGAAAGTGCACATGACGGTCCCAGCTCCACACAGCCATCCGTTTAGAAATAATCCGGCGGTTCGTGCCTGTCGTCGCGGCTCGGAGCGCGGCGCGCCGAGCGCCATTGTGGGCCGTCCTTAAAGCTGTAGTAACACTCCTTATTCTCTGTGAAGCCCGTAAAATTTTCACGGAAAGCCAGATAAATTTTTCGAATGGTTTCCAGGTGTCAGTCTCTAACAGCTTCAGAAAAAATTCTGATGAAAAAAAACCCCCAAATCATTCCGCCATTTCCAGACAATGAAAATCCGATGACGGGGCGGGACCACTCCTTCCACAAGGCGTGCTCACAGGCGAATGATGTCACCGACAGGCGTGGAAAAACTCACGCATGCGCACGAGGGTTCAAGCTTGTCTGACGTGAAAACACATGAACCAAATCCATATAGTTTAAAAAAAAATAAAAAGGTACGATACTTTATGGACAGACCTCGTATAGCGCCAAATCACAACAAACAGTTGCCCCAAGGCACTTTATATTGTAAGGCAAAAGCCATACAATAATTACAGAAAAACCCCAACAGTCAAAATGACCCCCTGTGAGCAAGCACTTGGCTACAGTGGGAAGGAAAAACTCCCTTTTAACAGGAAGAAACCTCCAGCAGAACCAGGCTCAGGGAGGGGCAGTCTTCTGCTGGGACTGGTTGGGGCTGAGGGAGAGAACCAGGAAAAAGACATGCTGTGGAGGGGAGCAGAGATCAATCACTAATGATTAAATGCAGAGTGGTGCATACAGAGCAAAAAGAGAAAGAAACACTCAGTGCATCATGGGAACCCCCCAGCAGTCTAAGTCTATAGCAGCATAACTAAGGGATGGTTCAGGGTCACCTGATCCAGCCCTAACTATAAGCTTTAGCAAAAAGGAAAGTTTTAAGCCTAATCTTAAAAGTAGAGAGGGTGTCTGTCTCCCTGATCTGAATTGGGAGCTGGTTCCACAGGAGAGGAGCCTGAAAGCTGAAGGCTCTGCCTCCCATTCTACTCTTACAAACCCTAGGAACTACAAGTAAGCCTGCAGTCTGAGAGCGAAGCGCTCTATTGGGGTGATATGGTACTATGAGGTCCCTAAGATAAGATGGGACCTGATTATTCAAAACCTTATAAGTAAGAAGAAGAATTTTAAATTCTATTCTAGAATGAGTATCAATGTTTGTTTTATCCTGTTTGTCTCTTTTGTTTGTTTTAACTTTGTCTCTTTTGCTTCCTGTCTTGGCCAGGACTCTCTTGGAAAAGAGATTTTTAATCTCAATGAGCTTTTCCTGGTGAAATAAAGGTTTGAATGAATGAATGAATTTATCCAAGAAAGCAGAACACAAAATCACAATGTCCTCTGGACGTGTGTTGTTCTGCTAATTAGAATGGAGGGCTGTGTTTTGTTCTTACTGAGGTTTTCGATAGTGTAGTAACGCTGCTTGTAGTCCACTTTGATGGTCTGGGAGTGGGGACTGCCAATGCCATAGCCGATGGTGTAACCGCGCACCACGATGTCCTGGTTCTCAGGCGGCGTCCAGCTCACCACGATGCTGTTGACCAACGGGCGGACATGGAGAGAGCTGGGGATGTCCGGTACTCGTGATTCTAATGAGGGATTCATCAAAAACAACACATTTTAATTCAGCACTATTTAATGTATTGGCTGTGTCAAAACAGGAAAACAAGTGCTGTTACCATCCAGGTCGCTCTCAAACGTCTCTGCGGTTGTCCACTCGGTGGCTGGTCCTGTGCCATTCACAGTCATGGCTGACACCCGGAAGGAATACTCCGTTCCCCGCTCCAGACCTGGAAAAGGAAAAAATAAACAGAAAAGTGGATATTCAGTAGTAATCTGTTCCAACTTTCACAGATATGTTTGTGTGCATAACCACAACAAACTGGTATATGACGATCACAGCTGCCCAAAAAGCAGAATGAACATGTAGTTTGACAGAGTGAGAAGCTACAGTATTCAGGAGGGACACTGAGTAGAGTCGCTGCTTCCTTGCATTGAAAGGAACCAGATGAGATGCTCATCTCCCGAGGGACGTCTTCTAGGCACATCCAACCCGGAGGAGGTCCCAGGACACACTGGAGGAATTATATTCCCCAGCTGACTTGGGAACACAACAGCCTGGACCCGGAGAGGTAGCAGAAAATGAAAGAATGGAGTTTGACAATGTAACATGTCAGACTTGTGCTATATCATGTGCACAATAAACAACTGTAACATGCCTATAGTATGTAGCAACTCTGGTATTTCTGGTGGGGGTGGGAGCTCAATGTTAAAGAAACCCCCCCAAAAAAGCAAGGATCAGTTGACAAAGTATATTAAAAAAATCCCATCATGGTTAAAACAAGACCACAGCAACATGACAGAACATCTCAATTCACATCATTTGAATTATGGGGGTACCAGGGAGACGGGGAGTCTCACTCCACCTATTAAGATTTGGACCCCCCCCCCACACACACACACACACCGCTCCCAAAAAAGGTGGGGGATGGGGAGTGAAGGAGATGTGCCAGCCAACACTGAAGCCAGCAACCACAAGGACAAACATGATGCCCAAATAGTAGAGAAAAAAAACACACAACAGATGATGATAAACCAGAATGGAATTAGACTATCGGCAGAGTGCTTTGGTGGATATAGTGCCAAAATGTTTTGTTGGTTCTACAGAACTGGAAACACTGCCCTGGAGTATTTTAAAACATTTCATGCTGTCAAACACGTCCTTTTCAGCTGTCAAAGAAAAACCACTTCTTGTGGTCAACCACGACCACTAACAAGGAGTTACTAGGCCTTGTTACATTAACAGACACTGCTGAACCTTCAGCACCACTTATTAACATGTTTAAGTGAATGTATGAATATATTTGAGCCTGTATGTATAACTTTGACTAACGATTCCCACCTGTGGAGTTTGTGTGTTCTCTGCGTGTTTATGTGGTTTCCTCCAAGTGCTCCGGTTTCCTCCCACATCCAAAGACATGCAACTTAGGTGGACTGGAAACTTTAAACTGTCCATAGGCATGAATGTGTTTTTGTGTCTGAATGTGACCCCGTGACAGACTGGTGTCCTGTCCAGGGTGAACCCCACCTCACACCCTATGAACGTCTGCTGGGATCAGCTCCAGCCCCCCCCCCCCGACCCAATCCTGGATAAGCAGTTGAAGGTGTGTGTGTGTGTGTGTGAGTGTGTGAGTCCAGAGCCAAAGGACACTGTAGTAGGGTTAGTGTAAGTAGCTATGCACATGAAATCTCAAACTTGGGCATGATCACAGCTTGCCTGAGGGGGGCTAAGATCATTTCTGTGCCAGTCGATATCATGCATGCAACAGATTTATGTTTCACCTTTGATGAATATGTTTTAGTGAAAAGACGTTGACGGCATTATAAAGAAAAGTGTTGGAGCTGCTCGCATTAAAATTAGATCATTGGGGGCATAGAAAAAAAAAGACTTCTTCAGAAAGGCATGTCACCACTGGGTGCTGGCTTTGGTATTCAGAACAGAGGGGGACGCCTGCTGACAAATGAGGTGTTTTGGTATTAATTTTTATATCATCATCATATTGTCCCTTTTGAATGCTACATGCAGTTGTTTTTGTTCTATTCCTGGCCACCCTTTGGGGTATCTTCTGAAGGCTGTCTAAGCAGCCGTAGCTCCTAGGCAACAACATCTCCTCATAAATGCTTCTGAACCAACAAACATCCCTCTGCTTCAACCCCCCAGAATGATGAGAAAAATCTACTTTTAAGTGTATATTCTCTTTGATGCAGCGCACAGCGTGAGGCTGGGCCACTTGAAAGTTGCTGAGATAACATCTAATATTAATCAGCATCGGCGTGTCTCTGGTGGTGTCGTGGGATACTTTGGCAGCAGCCGCCTGCAACCAGTTAGAGGAAGACACGTCGGTTCACTGAGGAAGATTTCAGCGAAAATCAACCCACACAAACAGAAACGGCGTGGACTCCCTTCACGTCAACTTTTTATACACGTCAGATGGAGCCATTAAAGAGGTCACTTTCTTACACTGATAATTAACAATTACAACATACGTTATCAATCAAACATTTAGCCGTTTGTTTGACATCACAAGAAATCATTTTCTGACAAATTAATTTAGTAAGTTAATCCAACAGAGTGAACACAGAGTCCACAACTATACATCTGCCATAGACAACTGTCTATGACACAACTTTACATACACCCTGAATAAAAACCTTCAAAGTCAATATTCCACGACTATATGCATTTTATCATTTCTAATTTTATCTGTTAAGTCAGTTTATAGGTCTACAGGGTTACTTCAGTTTTTTTTCACTATGTCAGATTCTTAATGAATTAAAGGTTTACATACACCAAGATGAATGCCTCGAGATTCAGAGTCTACAAATGGGGTAGAATTACTTCTGTAAGATTCTGAATGACTAACTGGAATAATTATGGCTTGACTGGGGCCACCTGTAGAACTGGTGCCTTCTTGTGTGCACCAGCAGGATAAAAATGGAAACAATTAAGTCAAAGATTCACAATTTCCAGTGTCCATAAGTCAGGTTATTTGTTGGAATCCATCTTATAAAGACTCATGATATCATGAGTAAGTGTCCAATTTGAAGGTTGAGATCACACAGACTTTAAATGATCTAGGAAAGAGCCCCAAATTACTCCCTAAGAATTAAACTTTTGCTCTGGAGGCCCCCCAGACCCTCGGGATCATAAGTGAAGAATTGCTGGTGCAGAAGGAAGCATCAAATAGAAACATGACATCATCTACTTTTAAGAGTGCGTTCAATCACCATCATCTGGAAAAAAAAACATGGTGCAGTTTTGGCCTCTGTAGCTGGTTTCCTCGGTCATAGCAACTGTATTTATGGGGCTGTTAAACGTATCCACTGGAGCTATTTTAAGCCACAAAGTTTCTGTGTAGGCTCTCAGTTGTCCAGGTGGTTTCCATAGTAGAGAAGCTTGAATCTTTGACTGGACTGGGTTGCTTGACGTGAGGACGTTTCGCTTCAAATCACAGAAGCTTCGTCAGCTAAAATTCTTGCTCTGGTAGTCTGACTTCTGTCTTGACTCTTGTAGTCATGACAGACGTCATTCATGACTCATAAGTCATTCACGTCATCAGGAGAGTCGTCAAGGGAGCCATCAGGGGAGGCTTCCATCCCATCATTAGGAGAGTGCACAATAGGTGCTAATTAGAGCTATTGTTTAGTCACTAGCCTATAGCAGTCTGCCTCTCGGTAGGAGGGGTCTGGTTAGGTTACAAACTCCAGCTTTTGTTGGCTTCTGGTTTATTCTTCTCTACAAGAGTCAAGACAGAAGTCAGACTACCAGAGCAAGAATTTTAGCTGAGGAAGCTTCTGTGATTTGAAGCGAAACGTCCTCACGTCAAGCAACCCAGTCCAGTTGAAGATTCAAGCTTCTCTACTATTTAAGCCACAAAGTTATGAATAATTAGTGTCTTGACAACTAGTTTGCCAGGTCCAGCCACAGGCAGCGGTTTCTAGATGCTGTGGACTAACATTTGTCCATTCGGAGCATTTTATTATAAATATCTGGTTATAAGACGGCTTGCCGTGCATTACTTGTAGTAATGGATATTTAAGTCTCTGCTCCAGTGTTTCTGTTGAGTGATATTTTAGTGTTATTTAATATGCATGTTAACAGAAATTAGCAGGCATTGATAGCTTGTGGTGTTAGCTACGTCGTCAGGGCAACAATTATATCTGGAATATGCCAGTTGTATTTTTAATACCCGTGGCCACGCCTCCCATTATAAGAACAAACAGCATTCTGTAAAAATGAACTTTAATCAATTGTCCGAATGTGATTGTGAATCGTGATCATCGTACTGTAGAACCTGTACTGAATCGGATGCTTTTGGAAGTGAGTATCGTGAAGTCAACTACTGCATGGAAGAAATATGGAGCTCTTGCAGAACAACCAGAAATGATTCAGAAAATACACAAAGAGGAAACGGGTAACATCAAGGATTAGAATTTATGTTTCGGAGTAATTTGTTTGTTTCAACATCCACCACAGATTAATTCCTGCGTGCTTATTGTGAACCATGATGTCATTATGTCCTGCAGTATGTACTGGATCACTACAGGTGTTACTGTAATGTGCATGGTATCACGGTGCCAGTGGATCGTAGCACGCCTACTGTTAGCCTGAGCTAGCTGTGCAACTTCAGTATAGGTGGGTGTGTTTGTGCTTCACTCATCCCGCCCCGTTCATAATGCCCACTCTCCACCTCTTTACCTGTTTAGCCCGGAGGTACGAGCAGAGGTCACTGCACTTTACCTTCGATGAGTTTAGAAATCTGCGTTCCTCCAGTGGTCTCGGCTGCCTCACTCCGCCGTGAGCCTTTCCGGTAACGGATCTTGTATCCGGTGATTTCGCCATTCTGTGCACCAAGAGGTGGGGGCTGCCATCGGACCACGATGCTCTGAGAACAAATGAGTGCATAAGTCAGATGAAACAAACGAGCTACACCTGCTGTTTATGGGCCTGCAGATTCAAAAAGGTGACTGCACTTCTCTGCAGGTGCTGCCGCGTCTCCTCACACACTTGTCTAACTCCCATTGCCCCGCCCTGCTCTTGGAGGGGGTGCAAAGGGGAGAGCCTTAGAAAAACAAACATCCCTCTGTACCAGGGTGACGCGCAGCAGACTGACGCATTAGTTAGAAATAAACAGATGAATAATAAATGTGTGTGGGAGGAGTCCCGATGAGCGCCGTGCGGTTAGGTTCAGTCTGCAGACAGATGAATGTGCGCTCATGCTGCACGGCTCTCTGTGTTTAAAGAGGTGTGTGTGTGTGTGTGTGTGGGGGGGGGGGGGGGGGGGGGCAGCACAGCATGGGGGAAAGTTAATTAACGCTTCCCCACCAGCGCCTGAACACACACACACACACACACACACACACACACACACACACACACACACACACACACACACACACACACACACACACACACTCCACCCCAGCAGAGGGAATTGTGCAAATTAAATCTGTGCTAAGTGTGTTCAATTATTTCCATTTTTCTTAGTAGACTATGGGCCCAGGCTCGTCACACACACGGTGCTTTTCTTTATTCTTCACACCAATCAGGAAAACCCGTTTAAGTGACTTGGATTTCACAGGGGAAGATGAAAAGGAAGATTCCTAAAGAAAAGAAGGGGGCAGCACATAACATCAGTAACGGTGTAAATACAGCGTATCTGTAGATGTGTACGGTGTTTACAGTCGCCGTGTTATATAACAGCAAAAAGAGTTATTTGAGTGGTGTCAGTCGGGGCGTCACGTGACCGGGTCCGACTGTGCAGGGCATCAAGAACAATCTGCTCCACTTCTGTGTTTTCCACCAACTAATGTCTCCTCACTGTGGTCTTAAACGGCGTTATTTTCTAAGATGAATGGCCTCAGCGTGGGTGGCCGATGCTCACTCAGGCTGGCAGTGTGTGATAGCATTGTGTGGTGTGTTTCTCCAGTCGGCTTCAACGTGGTTTTTTCCCTCTCACTCAGACACTGGCTGCTGTTTTTCAAACAATGCACGTACCCTGAGGTTTTGCACTTTTTGGTGGAAAATCCCTGTTTGTGTTTGCTCACTCTTATGTCACAAATGGAAATACGGAAAACTGAATCCATCACTTGGGTGGAAGCATACAATAAATAGGCCTCGAGCTGCCTGTTTGAAGATCAAATGGCTAGAAAGAGAGGGCTACAGCCCGTCACGCAACAACTACAGCGTGTTTAATGGCAATAAATCAGATTTGAAGAGTAAAACCTCACCATGGGAGACACCGAGAGCACTGAGAACTGCCAAAGTCAAGCTAAACAAACAAAATCGAACTTTTAAACACTCAAATCTCTGTAGGTAGGGAGTTAGAGTATCTCGTCAATAGTTTTACATCCTCATTGAAGACAACTTTGGATGCTGTAGCTCCTCTGAAAAAGAGAGCTTTAAATCAGAAGTGTCTGACTCCGTGGTATAACTCACAAACTCGTAGCTTAAAGCAGATAACCCGTAAGTTGGAGAGGAAATGGCGTCTCACTAATTTAGAAGATCTTCACTTAGCCTGGAAAAAGAGTTTGTTGCTCTATAAAAAAGCCCTCCGTAAAGCTAGGACATCTTTCTACTCATCACTAATTGAAGAAAATAAGAACAACCCCAGGTTTCTTTTCAGCACTGTAGCCAGGCTGACAAAGAGTCAGAGCTCTATTGAGCTGAGTATTCCATTAACTTTAACTAGTAATGACTTCATGACTTTCTTTGCTAACAAAATTTTGACTATTAGAGAAAAAATTACTCATAACCATCCCAAAGATGTATCGTTATCTTTGGCTGCTTTCAGTGATGCCGGTATTTGGTTAGACTCTTTCTCTCCGATTGTTCTGTCTGAGTTATTTTCATTAGTTACTTCATCCAAACCATCAACATGTTTATTAGACCCCATTCCTACCAGGCTGCTCAAGGAAGCCCTACCATTATTTAATGCTTCAATCTTAAATATGATCAATCTATCTTTGTTAGTTGGTTATGTACCACAGGCCTTTAAGGTGGCAGTAATTAAACCATTACTTAAAAAGCCATCACTTGACCCAGCTATCTTAGCTAATTATAGGCCAATCTCCAACCTTCCTTTTCTCTCAAAGATTCTTGAGAGGGTAGTTGTAAAACAGCTAACTGATCACCTGCAGAGGAATGGTCTATTTGAAGAGTTTCAGTCAGGTTTTAGAATTCATCATAGTACAGAAACAGCATTAGTGAAGGTTACAAATGATCTTCTTATGGCTTCGGACAGTGGACTTATCTCTGTGCTTGTTCTGTTGGACCTCAGTGCTGCTTTTGATACTGTTGACCATAAAATTTTATTACAGAGATTAGAGCATGTCATAGGTATTAAGGGCACTGCGCTGCGGTGGTTTGAATCATATTTGTCTAATAGATTACAGTTTGTTCATGTAAATGGGGAATCTTCTTCACAGACTAAAGTTAATTATGGAGTTCCACAAGGGTCTGTGCTAGGACCAATTTTATTCACTTTATACATGCTTCCCTTAGGCAGTATTATTAGACGGTATTGCTTAAATTTTCATTGTTACGCAGATGATACCCAGCTTTATCTATCCATGAAGCCAGAGGATACACAACAATTAGCTAAACTGCAGGATTGTCTTACAGACATAAAGACATGGATGACCTCTAATTTCCTGCTTTTAAACTCAGATAAAACTGAAGTTATTGTACTTGGCCCCACAAATCTTAGAAGCATGGTGTCTAACCAGATCGTTACTCTGGATGGCATTTCCCTGATCTCTAGTAATACTGTGAGAAATCTTGGAGTCATTTTTGATCAGGATATGTCATTCAAAGGGCATATTAAACAAATATGTAGGACTGCCTTTTTGCATTTACGCAATATCTCTAAAATCAGAAAGGTCTTGTCTCAGAGTGATGCTGAAAAACTAATTCATGCATTTATTTCCTCTAGGCTGGACTATTGTAATTCATTATTATCAGGTTGTCCTAAAAGTTCCCTAAAAAGCCTTCAGTTGGTTCAGAATGCTGCAGCTAGAGTACTGACGGGGACTAGCAGGAGAGAGCATATCTCACCCGTGTTGGCCTCTCTTCATTGGCTTCCTGTTAATTCTAGAATAGAATTTAAAATTCTTCTTCTTACTTATAAGGTTTTGAATAATCAGGTCCCATCTTATCTTAGGGACCTCGTAGTACCATATCACCCCAATAGAGCGCTTCGCTCTCAGACTGCGGGCTTACTTGTGGTTCCTAGGGTTTGTAAGAGTAGAATGGGAGGCAGAGCCTTCAGCTTTCAGGCTCCTCTCCTGTGGAACCAGCTCCCAATTCAGATCAGGGAGACAGACACCCTCTCTACTTTTAAGATTAGGCTTAAAACTTTCCTTTTTGCTAAAGCTTATAGTTAGGGCTGGATCGGGTGACCCTGGACCATCCCTTGGTTATGTTGCTTTAGACGTAGACTGTGGGGGGGTTCCTATGATGCACTGAGTGTTTCTTTCTCTTTTTGCTCTGTATGCATCACTCTGCATTTAATCATTAGTGATTGATCTCTGCTCCCCTCCACAGCATGTCTTTTTCCTGGTTCTTTCCCTCAGCCCCAACCAGTCTCAGCAGAAGACTGCCCCTCCCTGAGCCTGGTTCTGCTGGAGGTTTCTTCCTGTTAAAAGGGAGTTTTTCCTTCCCACTGTGGCCAAGTGCTTGCTCATAGGGGGTCGTTTTGACCGTTGGGGTTTTTCATAATTATTGTATGGCCTTGCCTTACAATATGGAGCGCCTTGGGGCAACTGTTTGTTGTGATTTGGCGCTATATAAGAAAAAAGTTGATTGATTGATTGATAGGTGCTATCAGAAGAATACAGCCACAACCAGGGATCTGGATCTGCAGCTTAGACACCAAAATTCCATGGCTGATATTTTTATGACACTGCAGCACAACCATCAGGGCTCATATCCACGAAGCAACTCAAAGTCCTCTCAAAGAGCTCTGAACTGAGCCTAACATTTCCTGGCAAGGAATCTTAGCCTGAGAGTGAGCCAGGAGGGGACAGAAACTCCTATCTTTGTCAGGAGGCGGGAGTGACCGCGTTGCTAGGTGTGGCACAGTCCTCTGTGAGCTGTGATTGGTTGTCAAGGAAAGGGGAGGAGAAATAAAAAAACAAATGAATGGACAGTGAAATCAACTGATCATATAAGCTGCACTGCATTAAGACGTGTCATCGTGAAGATAACTTTGTTATGAAGATGAAACTCAGCAAAATGAAATGAATTGTTACACAGCTTGAAAATGTTTGAACGAACCTCATCCACATGCTGAATATCTATATATTAAAAGTGTGCGTGAGTTTTTAGTACGTTCATTGTGAGTACATAATATAATTGTAAATACTTTACAATAATATTTTTAATTACATATCCATTTATTTATTATTTAATTACATACATGACATAAGAAAGTGAAAACACTTATTTCCATTGTGGTCCATTTAAAATCAAATGACAAAATAGCAATAGTAAAAGAAAATAACAGTATTAATAATACCAACAACAATAATAATAATAATAAAAATATTAGCAGTGTGTATATGATAACAATAGCCTAAACAATTTATAAATACATTAAGACAGTAGATTAACATAAATTAATTACATAGTTCAAGCTGGTAGTGTGTTACTGACTCACTTTTCCAGCAGCTTGTCTGCTTAAGACACTCTTAGGCTTAGAAGTCCTCCTCACTACTCTTACCAGTTTGACACCTTAGGAGCTCTCTTAAGGCCTAAGATGCTTTGCAGACAACTTTCATCTTACCGAGGGAAAATTCTAAGAAATGTCTAACAATTTGAGGAATTCTACGATTTTTCTTAGAATAACATCACTAGGAGCTATTTTTAGCCTGAGGTTTCTTCGTGGATACGGGCGCAGGTCTAGATGGCCCCGGTGCTTCCTGTGCAAGACTTTGGACATTAACCAGTGACCTAAAGCTGCAGCTGGACATCTTTTGCAGAATGTCTCTTCAGAGGATTCTTGGGTATGACTTTGTGTCAGATCAGCGTTAACATTTTGGCCATTTCTCTATGCATGATCCAGCACAGAGATGCCTGAGTGTCGAGGACTCCAGTGGCTGGAGAAGGCCAAGGGGACTCCAACACTTCACCTGGTTGCAGCAGATTGATGGTCACTTTGAGGAAAATGGGGATGGGCTGGTTGTCTGCCAAGGTGGTTGCCATCCATGACCCAAGGCGGGTCTGTGGTGTCTTGAATGCAGCAAACCGCAGTACCAGCACATGCTCCCCACATGTCCAAAATCCCAGACATGCAAAGTGTGGAGCTGTAGACACCGTGCACTTGATGCCACTGGCCTTTAGATTGGTGAGAAGGTTTGGTGAGCACGACTAACATTAATCCGGTTCTTCAATATTCTCTGCACATGAATCTTCTGGACTGAAGGACACATGGTGGATTCATGGTCACCACATAATTGCAGTTAAATAGTTGATGTTATTTAATCAAGAGTCAGGACGGAACGTGCGCTGATAAACTCAACTGGTTTTACTGGATCACTGTGTGGTTTGCCTTAAACCACCCTGGCACACTGTCAGGATCCTGCACCACACCACAGATACAGATTTGAGTTTTACATCCCAGCAGTGACGGGATGTAAAGCAACAACTACATTGTGAGAAAAAATGCAAAATTCTAGAACATCTTCAGCAACCTAAATTCTTGCAGCCATGAAACCATTACAGATATTTTAAACTTACCTTTGAGTTCTGCACCTCCAGAGTGAGATTTTGAGGCGGAGCACTTGGCACTGAGAAACAAAAAATATATAGAATTTATTATTTTTTTCAGGATTAAAAAACAAACAAACAAAAACCTGGTAGGTACAACAGACTGATTAGAGGTGTGGCTCTGCAGGGTGTTTCGATTACAGTGAGGTGAATCTGTTCACATCTTAACAAATGAAAGAGGAGAGGAACATAAAGAACCGTCTCATAATATTTATACGTCCCTGACATAGATTTGCATGTTTTAGCCCTTTTACAGCTGCAGGTTTTCACAGGTCCTCTGCTAACAAACGACCGAAGAACAGCCACTGCTCAGGTTTAAACTCATTCCAGTCTATGATGGAACTCACTTCAGGAAAACACACCGCAGTACACAGTATCAACAGTAGAGCCCGACCGATATGGATTTTTTGAGGCCGATGCCGATAACGATATTTGGATGAAAAAAATATGCAAATAATCGATAACTCGGCTGATTTGCGGATAGCCGATAAATCAGCCGATATTATTATTATTATTTTTTTTAGTGAATAAAATGTTCTTTTTTGGACCCTTAACAAAAAAGGTATGAGCTAAAAGCTGAAGCTTTGTCCTCATACTGATTAACTTTATAACAGAGAAGAATTTTCAAGTTCAAAAAATGCAATCAAGAATTAAACCTTTGTGAAATTAGCAAATACATATCCTTAAAAAGAGTTGTGAAATACATCTGATCTTGTACCTCTTGTTGCTGCTACTTAGATATAGGTTGAGGATAAGGATATAGATCCTTATAAACTTACTTGTATGCTTTTGTCAGCCAATCAGTGCAGTGTGACGGCGAACTACGGGGGCTGGTGATTAACACATTTAAGCAGGGGTGTAAGCAGCTCTCAGTTGAATGGAGTCAGAGCTCCATCTACTGGACAAACGGTGCAAGGACATTTTACATTGCCGACACAAACATTATTTCAGTAACTGTTCTGTTTATGAGAAATTATCAGCGTTCTATTGGCAAAATTTCGGCCGATAGTGAGTACTTTGAAAAGGGTTATATCTGCTGATAATATCGGCCAGCCAATATATCAGTCGGGCTCTAATCAACAGTACTGCATACCTCTGTGTACACAGCGTTTCAGTGTTGATGTACACATTCTGTCTTTCTCCTCCTCGACCGCTCTCCTGCTGGATGTCCACAGTTTATAAATCTCACACAAACTATCGCTTTTATTTTGATATTTACTGATGAATAAACAGACTTCAGGTGTTCACTGACGATTGTTATTAGAATGAATTTAAATTAAAGTGTCACGTTGCAACATGTTGTTAGATTGTGTGGCACTTCAGAAGTAAAAAATAAAGCTCATCCACTGCACATTAGACAGTAATAACTTTGCACTTGCAGGTTCGAAAAGTCTTTAATGATTTAAATGCATTTTGTCAATCAGCATGTTGACTATGTGACTTTTTTGGCTTGAATTCTGACCACAGCAAGTGAGACAGGAAAAAGAAAAGCACTTGCTGATATTGTCTTGCTAATTAGCCCCGTTATCTGCTTCATTAGTGAGGCGACTGCATTATTATATAAATAAATATTATTTTGTAATTACATTACAAAATAATATAATATCTTATTGCAGTTAATTTCCAAATAACGTTAAACTGAATTCAGCAAAGAGCTCTGGGTGTTGAGATGTTTTTGTCTTCTTTCAGTCACTCTTCATAAACACAATTTGCACATTAGGTGGCTTTGCCCTCTAGCGCTGCAGTTGTTTGTGTTAATTTCCTCTCTGACCATGACGACCTGCACAGTGACAATAATATTCCACTCAGACACAACAGTCACAGAGGAGTTGAATCTTGTTCTACTGCTGCAGGTTTCAGCTCTATGTCTAATACTTAAATGGAATCAATCACCTCTGATCACGTGCTGCATCATTATTACTGACAAAAAATATATTTGATAGATGTTAACAAAAAAGAAAAAGGTACAGAAAAAAAAATGAGTGCTTCTTCTCTGTCTGCTGCAGATTTTGTTTTGTTTTTTGTCCATCACACTGCTGCTGTGTTCTCTGGCAAAACATTTTTGCAGCAGGCCTAATTATGCATCCCTGTTGTACTACACAGCCAGGTACGGGTCATAGTGCCAACTCACTCAGGACGTCCAGACAGTCCTGGCTCTACTCACATCCACCAACCCCACCTGGAGGATCTCAAGGTGTTCCAACATCAGGTGAGACATGCAATGCCTCCAGCATGTTTTGGTTCTAACCTGACCGGTCCTGGCAGTTGGGCATAAGCACAAATCCTCCAAAGACAAGCATCCAGAGGGCATTCATATCAGATGCCCAAATGACCTAAACTGGCTCCGTTCATCATGAAGGAGCATCAGAGCGAGTCTGAGCTTCTTCCAGATGTCAGAGCTCCTTGTCGTGTCGCTAAAGTAGAATTTGCATATTAGCAGTCAGACAACGCCAGCTGTCAATGTTTTTCTGACAGCTGAAGGTGGGCAGTAGGCCGCCAGCCGTCACCATGGCACATTCTCACAGCAACACACCATCATATACATCATCCCATGACGGGAAAACACCAGCTGAAGCATTTAACTTCACGCCAAACTGTCCAAACACTGCGTGCATTAGCAAAAGGAAAACACTTAACAGAGGAAGGCGTCCCCTGTTGATGTCTGAGGTCAGCACGCTCTGGTGGCCACGCCACAAAATCGCTTGGTGTCCTAGATCGCCACCACCCAGGCAGACAAAGGCTCCAACCCAACCCCCCGAAAGTAGCCATCTATCTGCCACATCCAAGGGAAACGGGGGTGTGTCCTTGGCCTTCTTCACATTCAGTAAGTTGAAACTTTGCAGCTGCCCATCAATTGTACTTTTCCACTGAAGTGAAGTGGGACATCTTGTTTTCTGCTGAGCAGCAAGTTCCACAATCTCAACATTTTTGTCGCTGTCTGGTTTATGAAGATGCAGTCTGGGAGTAAACTGACATGTAAACTGCCTCTTGGCTAACTTCCCTCTTCAGAAGGTTCGTGCTGCTCCAATCTGACTCTTCATCTCACACTCCATTTAATTCCCAACTAAGATGCTCAAATGCTTTCATGTTGGATGGAAAGTTCATCTCCTCAGATTTAGAGGTGCTGATGCAAACCATCACAATCTGAACTGAAAGTTATGAAAAAGCAGAGGTATATTCCTGATTCCATCATCATGGACAGTCCAACAGCTCTACACTGAAATTCTGTCCATGAAAATCACATAAATCTGTGACAAGGTAGAACCCAGGGAGACTTCATGACCCAACACACTCCAATGATCACAACACCCATACGAGTCCCCATGACACCTTCTACTCCTGCCAAAAACCTGCAAGACAGCACACAGGGCAACGCGGGCAACCTCATGACCCCTACAGCGTCCTTTCAAATGAACTCAAGTGACACATAAAGGAAAAATAATGTCTGTCTACAATGGAAGGCGAAAACATCAAAAGTGTTCATGTTTATAATTTCTGTAAGTATTCACAAGAAATGTAGAAGCAGTTGAGGCGGGCCGCCTTCAGCAGCTAACTGACCGTCAGACAGGGTTCGCACGGTGACATCCTCAGTTGAGACACCTGGGCCGTGCTTGTTGTAGGCCACCACACGGAAACTGTACTCTGTGTTCTTCTTCAGCCCAGTCATGGTGTAGGACTGACTGCCGATGTCAGTGTCCTGAGACGCAGAATTTAAAAACACAATTCAACTTTATGAAGGTCACAGTTTAACAAAAAGAAGAAGTAAATCCTACATAGGGCCCTAAGGTAGGTGCTCATCCCCAGAAGCTGATACGCATTTGCAGTTGGGTAGACGGAGAACATGCAGATTAAGTGTCTTGTCTAAGGACACAAACGTGCAGCCTGATGGGAAAAATCAAACCCAGGTCAACATGTAACTCCTAATCCCACTCTACAAACTAAAGCAGCCATCAAAACTCCAAGATAAACTTAACGTCTATCATGATTTTATCAGTTTGTTGACTTCATCACACAAACAACAATTCACTGTGTAATTCTGTGTAAAAAGTGCTACTATTAATTAGCCACAGTGTTCACTGTCTAATTGTTTCAAGCCCATTCACATTCAGGCCGGTCCTTATGACATTTTGAGTTAAAAAGTCCAAACACGATGGAATTCTAATCGTCCAGTCACATTTGTACTTGGGTTGGATGACGACCTCGTCCTCAGAGACGCACTCTGACTTCCGTTGTCCTTTTGAGCACAATGGCCGTCTTCGACCCTCTTTTCATTATCTTCATCTTTTGCCTTTTCCACTTCATCTCCGGCTCTTTTCTCCGGGGAAGTGAAGCGTCATTACTCAGCGCACCGGCTGAACTTTAATTCATTATCATATTAAAGACTTTTAATGCCTTGCCGGCTCACGCACCGTTACTGCTGGGACCCGCTGCATATCTAACCGGCTAGAGATTGTGCTCTCTGACAGGATCAGACCTGCACCGAGGAAAAAATAGTGAATTAAAAAAAGAGGCCTGAATCACTTCCCATTTCTTTCACACAATATGTGTAGTGGTGGTATTCTGTGGGGTGCAGAACAAAGACTGTGGCCACAGAGCTGCTTGGGATCTTTGCTAAATGATCAGAGACTCCTAATCACATCACAATCTACGATGTGATTTTCGGTGTGGCGCAAAGCGTTGCGAACACAGCGAACAACGCTGTGCGCCACACCGAAAATAAACTGGGCATGTATTGTAGGCCTAATAACACTAGTCACACCAAATCCGGATAGAGTACAAATTCCTGTTTAATGACGTACAGTGGTCCCTCGTTTATCGCGGGAGTTACGTTCTAAAAATAACCCGCGATAAACGAAATCCATCACATTTTCTCACTTTTCTCTCTTGTGTAAACACTATCTTTTTTCTTCTGTGTGAGAAGATTATAAACAGACACACGCAGAACACAAAGCGCGGCTCTCCCTTTGCTCACTGCCTCCAGGGGTACGGATGCGGGACCCGCAAAGAATCCAAGTCCTCTCTCGGTGGCCACGGAGCTCTGCAGCTGCGGTCAACATCCGGATCAAAACAGCGAGCGCAGCCTCTGGACCTGTTGCCAGATTTGGCGCAATTCCGCACAGCAGACAGGAGGGCGGTATGAGTGGCAGTGAGAGCAATCGCGGTGATTTTTTTTTTTTTTTTTTGTTAGTCAAGAGAGGTGGCGGATCACGGATCCAGTATAAATAGCTGGTGGAGCCAATGTCCGAGGTTCCGGAGCGCGCTCCGGCTTGCTCCCCCTCAAATTAAGCCCTGCTTTTGCTGTAGTACAGTTGAGCTCAGCTCCTCTCAGCTGTTTGAGTGCTGCAATATATGTAGCAGACTGGAACAAACATGTATGATTTTAGGGTTTACAAATGTATTTCACCCTTACTAACTATGGAAAAAAAAAAAAACATTAGCGGAACTAAATTTAGCGGCATCTAACTGGTCCACTGATGGCTTTTGAAGTTAGCTGAAAAGCTAATCTGCTCACAAAAAAGTTAGCTTTGCTAATTAGCAGATTACCGGAATTGTGCCTGCTACTGTATAAATGTAATAAACTGAAATTGAATGTCGCATGACTGAGTGAGTGACAAACTCTCCACACACAGTGACGTCTAGCTCACTGGCTGTGCTGTGGGAAAATTATAAAACGTAATCCAAATTTTTCTAATTTGTAAATTTATTTACTATTACTGCAAAACTTTTTTCTTTTTATATATTTATATTTAAACCCCTGGTTTTCATTGACTCTGGCTGAGGTGAAGTTGTGTGACGAGCCTGGAGAAGGTTTGTCCAACAAGTGAATGTTTTAATATCAATAAACCTCATTAACTTTTAGGATTATTGCAGGACTACAATAAAAATAAGTATACACTGGACTTCATTCAGATGCAGCTGAGTGCCAAATGTAAAGGACATGTGCCACACGCAGGAGTGTGGTGAGGCTCCAGAAACCTCAGTCTTAGAGACAAACACACAGACATCATCTGCTACGGACACTTTGTAAGACGCTTAAATAGAAATTAAATCATCCTGCTGTTTAACAGCGATGTGGGAAAAGAGCGGCAAATAATTTAATCTGACAGTTACTATATAAATGATCAATTAAAGGTTTATTTTCCTTGAAGACTTAAAAAAGGAAGACTTCAAATAGTTTGTGTGATCAAGAAAACAAAACCAAATGCTGTATTGGCCCAATTATAACAACCTTTGTCCCTCATAAATACATCTGAAAAACATGGGGGCGTCTTATAAACACAGACTACACATCTGCAAATAGGTGGCACCAATCAGTGGTAAAGAGCATGACCTGATCTAATCCATTCTAGTCCAACACTCAGCTTGTCTGCGGCCCACTGACTCACACTCGGGTCCCTCCTACGGTACATTTTAATGATGACGTCCCACCTGTTCGGTGCCCAGACTTTTGTCTGTGTAGTACAACTTGTAGGTGACGATCTCGCCATTGCCGGTGGGGGGCGTGTCCCAGCTGAGGGAGACGGAAGTAGGCGAGTTCGACACTGCTTGCAGGTTGGGGGCGGGGCCAGGCACTTGTACTAGGTAACCAATGAAAGAAGAGAGCAGAAATGAACAAGCAAACCTTTTCTGTTTTGTCTTCAATGTTACACACATCTGATGCATCATGTTACATGTGGAACACACAAATGATGGCTTTCTGCTGTCAAAGGCGCCTGGACTCAGCCACTTCAGAGTGTTTCCCCAAGTCAGCAGCAGCTCCAACCTCACGGCAGCTCTGAGGACACCGCGCACTCCTCTCTGGACACAGACGCCGGCTGTGATGATGTGTGTTGCAACAACAAACACAATAATGTGCCTCTTGGATTCCTCTGGTGTCAGGGTGTGTTTTATGTTTAGGGCAGCAGAGGTTTTATTTTCTCACACTGCTGAAAATATCTACAAAGCTTTAGCCTCAGGTGCACCGAACAGAAGAGAAAAACTCCTGCTGGTGGATTTTCAGGCAGCGATAAGTGCAAATATGTGACAGAGGAAGATACAGAGGACAGGGCGAGATAGAAACCAATGATCTGCTGTGGCGCCCCCTAATGGGAGAAGCTGAAAGAAGAAGAAGTCATCAGTGGCTGTGATAGGAGCTCTTTCCACACCAGCAGGTGGAGTTATTGAGAAATTACACTGAAAAGTATAACAAGGAAGACAGAGGGTTCTGACTGGTGAAACCCAAACATTCCTTTGGAGCGCTCCATCTCTGCGCTCTGCGATCTGTGAGAACTCATTAAACAACCGTCCTGCTCTTCCACAAAACTCGCCTGGATGTACTAACAAATTGGTCAACCTTCAGACAAAAGACATCAACAGGTGTCCCCTTGACGACGAGCGACTGCAATTATTTTATTTTTATTTTCATGCACCTTTTCATACGTGTGGAGTTTCACTGTGTCAAGTTTCATTGTTGTCCACCGGCTGCTTTAGGGGGAGTTTTGCTTGGAGGACTCATGGACAGACAGATGGACAGAGTGATTCCTGTCGGGGCTGAAATTTTCCCCTTTACGCCCCCAGAACTCCCTCTGAAGTCAGAATTCCAGCTCATTAACTTGTTTGAACCTCACATACGCTGGCTGCTCCCAGCAGCAACAGCAGTGAAAACTGTAGTTTTTATTGTTTTTTTGTTGTTTTTTTTAGTACTTCTGTCTTTTTTGTGTCCAGTTTAATAAATTGTGCACACAGTACTGTCTTACTGCTGTCTGTGGACAATTGTAGCATGTTCTTTATATGTGTGAAAGACCACGTAAGATGTTTACCATCTAACACTGGCTAACCTGGCAGATGTTGCTATAACCACGACATCACACTCATGTTAAGGTGTAGTGACACGGTGATGGATTGAGTAAATGATTAGTGAGTATTTAATTCATTTGTCCGGTGGCAGAAACCACCTAATTCACCGGCCTTGGGTGTATTTGGAGCCTTGATGAATAAGTGGACAACCACTGAATGTGGGTGTGCAGCACTTCTGAATGCAAACAGAAGACAAACAAATAATGCACAGATACATCTAACATCTATGGTCCACTGTCAAGTTCCAAACCAGCACAGTACACAACTGTAAACAAACGTGCACAGAGGAAGCTCTCCGTCCACTCAAAGTTTTGAGCATGAACAAAATGTTCTGCCAATTTCGCCGGACATGAGCTAACAAGGAACGCATTTAAGGAATGAGAATGGGATTTGTACAGGACAAAAGTGGACACAAACAAATATCAAGATTTCATTTCTGTTGCTGCTATGTTTCCTCTGTCTGTCACAGTGTGACGGCTGCTTAAGTACTCCGCCATCTGATCTTCTTTGGTCGGCCAAACACTCCAGATTCGAAAATCTTGGAGGTTTATTTTCCAACTTGCATTTCCCTCGAGGGTGATGTCATTCCAGGCTGCAATTTAAAACCCCAATTCCAATGAAGTTGGGATGTTGTGTAAAATGTAAATAAAAACAGAATACAATGATTTTCAAATCCTCTTCAACCTATATTCAATTGAATACACCACAATTTAATGTTCAAACTGATAAACTTTATTGTTTTTGTGCAAATATTTGCTCATTTTGAAATGGATGCCTACAACATGTTTCAAAAAAGCTGGGACAGTGTATGTTTACCTTGCCGCTTATGTGTAGAAAGTTCTCCAGATTCTCTAAATCTTTTGATTATATTATGGACTGTAGATGATGGAATCCCTAAATTCCTTGCAATTGAACATTGAGAAACGTTGTTAAACTGCTGGACTATTTTTTTCACACAGTTGATCACAAAGTGGTGATCCTCACCCCATCTTTGCTTGTGAATGGCTGAGCTTTTTTGGGGATGCTCCTTTAATACCTAATCATGACACTCACCTGTTTCCAGTTAGGTGTTCTTTGAATATTCATCAACTTTCCCATTCTTTTGTTGATCTGTCTCAACTTTTTTGAAATGTGTTGCAGGCATCCATTTCAAAATGAGCAAATATTTGCACAAAAACATTAAAATTTATCAGTTTGAACATTAAATATCTTGTCTCTGTGGTGTATTCAATTGAATATAGGTTGAAGAGGATTTGAAAATCATTGTATTCTGTTTTTATTTACATTTTACACAATGTCCCAACTTCATTGTAATTGAGGTTGTAGGCTCTGCTCCTTTCTTTGCCTCTGACCAAGGCAGCGTCTCTACATCTGGAGTTAGTCCACGGGCACCAGACTGTGGCTGCTCACTGCTCCTAGTGGTTGGATTGTGTCTAACTGTAATTACGATGGTTAAATGCAGAAGACACATTTCACCTTTGACCCCTAAGAATATTTACATTTTTGTTTAGTTTTTAATAAGAGTCACCAGCAGAAGACATGCCCTCTGGTCCCCACAAATCAGTAATAAAATGTGTTGGGGGAAATATACATAAAATTGGTCAACTGGTTCTTGAGCTATCACGTTATCAAGGGTGGCAATAACAATATCTTGAATATCTTGCTGTGACCTTGAAATTGACCCTAAGGTCACAGTAATCGATTGGTTTCAGGGATCACCCAAGTACACCCTTAAATTAATCATGAATGAAATTGGCCAATTGATTTTTGAGATATTGCGCTAAAAATTGAAAACAGACAGACAGACATATTGATCGCTATATCCCCTTGATTTCATATCAGGGGGATAATAAATGAGAACTAACTAACATAAGGCTAAAACATGTAAAATAACAATGAAATAAACCAAACTTGTAATGGTATTGTGATATCATAAACATCATGCTGGTCTCATTTTGTTTCAAACAGGGCAGCTTGCAGCAGATATCCTTATATTGTGATTTTGGTGAGAAATAGTGATTATAAAAGGGTGCAAAAGTGATGCAAATGGCTCGGCTCTGCTTTTAAGGGGTTAAATCATTTAAAAAGGAGAGCTTAGTTTAAAAAACTAAACAAAAACAGTAATGTTACCTTTTGTAACCTGCAGCAGCAACACCAACCAAAGCAGGTGATAAAGAGCTGCCTGACATTTAGCTTTAATAGTCGTAATTTAGTCAACGTTCCACACGTAAGTGATTTGGAAAGTGCATCTTGACTTTCTGTCAAAACCAAGTCTTAAAAGCTGTGATCAGAATTTTGGCTCTCTGTTGGGACTGTTTACACAGAGTCTGCTACCTGCTGCTTTGGACTTGAATTAACAGTCTTTTTCAAGACTTTTTTACTTTTTTACCTTTTTACTTTTTTTTTTTTTTTTTTTTTTTACTTTTTTACTGTGCTCCAATGCCTAAGGAAGACCTCTAACGGTCGAAACATCGCGACGGAGCACTTTTATCAGCTAGACCCAGGCGCCAGACCCAGAAGAAGTGACAGCTGTCATTCATCCCCTGCACCAGCTGTCACTCGTTCATCATCATCACCACCATAAAAGCCGGACTGCAACTCCACCTCCTCGCCGAGAAATCGACTACCAGTAACAAGGTAATTTTCTCTGCTGACAAACACTGTGTGTGTTTAACCTGTACTTCTATTGCAGCCGTTTTCCTGGAGTGGTGCCTTATCTGGAGGATTGGCGTTTGGTGTGACAGCGACGGCTTCGCCTCACACCCCAACCCAGATAAGTGGTTGACCAGGAGCTGCACGAGTGTGTGTGATTGGAGGTGGAGGAGCTCCCTCCTAACTGTGTTTTGGACTGTGAATTACTGAGTGTGCGGACTCACACTCACACATCATATCTCTGCTTTCTGCCAGCAGTACCAGGGTCGACAGCCGAAGACAGAGGCCACCTGGGGACTCGGGACTTGGCGGCTCCGGTGTTCTTCAGACCGTTGGTGGTGGAAGCCGTGTGGGACGCGGCTTCTCTCTCGTCAGGGGTCTTCTATCTTCGAGCCTGCCCACACGTCACCTGGTGTTTATTGACTGTGCAAATTACTGTACATTTCGTTGTGTATTATCACAACATTAAATTGTTACCTTTTGGGTTACTCATTGTCCGTTCATTTGCGCCCCCTGTTGTGGGTCCGTGCTACGACACCTTCCCAACACAAATGAACTAACAAAACTGAATTTATAACATAACTGATATACAAATCAACACAGGGTATAAAACAAAATAGTTAGTCATACTACAATACTTTGTGGATGCATTGTATGACTGTACACTGATTACATTATAACGTACACAAAGTCTGCTCAGTATCAGTATGTGTACTGATACACGGATCGAATCAGTGCATCGCTGGCACACACACTCTGCAGAATCAAATGTTTTACATGTCACAATAAACTAAATATAATGGCAGTAACTAAGTGTGTGTGTGTGTGTGTGTGTGTGTGTGTGTGTGAGCAGTGATCCGAGGCTAGTTCGTGTACTCACGGCTCTCACTCAGATGTAGGTCAACAGTCTGAAATGTGTTCTTACAGTACAAGTACACACACACACACACACACACACACACACACACACACACACACACACACACACACACACACACACACACACACACACACACACACACACACACACACAGGACAGAGATGTAGTGCACAGGCAAAGCCCACCTTCACTGCCATCCCCGTGGGCAGTGGCACGCCCGCTGGCAGGCATTATGGTGAGCCGTGCGTGTGTGTGTGTGTGTGTGTGTGTGTGTGTGAGTGACCTCCAACAAGGACACAGGTAAGGAGACAGCGGCTGACCTACAAACTGACAGTGATGGAGCTGTAGCTGAGCTAGAAGGTGAAAAACGGTCAACCTCTCCGAGGTGGGAAATCCCTTCATAGCGTTTACAAGAGCGGCTGAAGCGGAGCGATACGGAGCGGCTGCCGTGGGGAGGAGCACGCCAGCATCGCCGCAGAACTCAGGTATCCTCCAGTCAAAAGACCCTAATGAGGTTGTGCATCCTCAGGGATGCGTTTGGAAGCTTTGGTGATGCAGTGATGTATTGTGGTCGTCCCACACTGGCTATTCTTAGTGCACAACTCATCAGAATGCAAATCTGTCTAACGTCACAACTGCAAGGTCGCATTTTTAGAAAACGACAACATGAGCAGCATTCGAGTCTTAACGCGTATGAGAAGAAAACATTTACTGACACAAAAGGTCAACACACTCAAAACCTGCATGCTAATATTAACACACATGACTGGGCTAGGCTAGCACAGTTAGCTAATGCGTTAATGCAGCATTGCTGTTCAGGCTACATCTGATTGCTAAACAATTCCATTTTTGGAACAGCTAACCTTCAGTGGCTCAGATTTTATAAAATTGGATCACGTGAAATGTCTGTGACAGCTGGCGTCATTCTGGACACTACTGGTCTGACGGGAAACAGCTTGTGACAGCATCAGGACAGATTTGCATCTCAAGGTTAATGAACGTTAAACACTGTGCAAATATGCAGCTGGATTGCTTGAGCGAGCTTTCTTATGCAAATTCTGACAAACACACAGATTGACAGGAACTACACTCAACAAAAATATAAACACAACACTTTTGGTTTTGCTCCCATTTTGTATGAGATGACCTCAAAGATCTAAAACTTTTTCCACATACACAATATCACCATTTCCCTCAAATATTGTTCACAAACCAGTCTAAATCTGTGATAGTGAGCACTTCTCCTTTGCTGAGATAATCCATCCCACCTCACAGGTGTGCCATATCAAGATGCTGATTAGACACCATGATTAGTGCACAGGTGTGCCTTAGACTGCCCACAATAAAAGGACACTCTGAAAGGTGCAGTTTTATCACACAGCACAATGCCACAGATGTCGCAAGATTTGAGGGAGCATGCAATTGGCATGCTGACAGCAGGAATGTCAACCAGAGCTGTTGCTCATGTATTGAATGTTCATTTCTCTACCATAAGCCGTCTCCAAAGGCGTTTCAGAGAATTTGGCAGTACATCCAACCAGCCTCACAACCGCAGACCACGTGTAACCACACCAGCCCAGGACCTCCACATCCAGCATGTTCACTTCCAAGATCGTCTGAGACCAGCCACTCGGACAGCTGCTGAAACAATCAGTTTGCATAACCAAAGAATTTCTGCACAAAAGCTCATCTGCATGCTCGTCGTCCTCATCGGGGTCTCGACCTGACTCCAGTTCGTCGTCATAACCGACTTGAGTGGGCAAATGCTCACATTCACTGGCGTTTGGCACGTTGGAGAGGTGTTCTCTTCATGGATGAATCCCAGTTCACACTGTCCAGGGCAGATGGCAGACAGCGTGTGTGGTGTCTTGTGGGTGAGCGGTTTTCTGATGTCAGTGTTGTGGATTGAGTGGCCCATGGTGGTGGTGGCGTTATGGTATGGGCAGGCGTCTGTTATGGACGAAGAACAAAGGTGCATTTTATTGATGGCATTTTGAATGCACAGAGATACCGTGACGAGATCCTGAGGCCCATTGTTGTGCCATACATCCAAGAACATCACCTCATGTTGCAGCAGGATAATGCACGGCCCCATGTTGCAAGGATCTGTACACAATTCTTGGAAGCTGAAAATGTCCCAGTTCTTGCATGGCCGGCATACTCACCGGACATGTCACCCATTGAGCATGTTTGCAAAGGAGATGTGTTGCACTGCATGAGGCAAATGGTGGTCACACCAGATACTGACTGGTATCCCCCCCAATAAAACAAAACTGCACCTTTCAGAGTGGCCTTTTATTGTGGGCAGTCTAAGGCACACCTGTGCACTAATCATGGTGTCTAATCAGCATCTTGATATGGCACACCTGTGAGGTGGGATGGATTATCTCAGCAAAGGAGAAGTGCTCACTATCACAGATTTAGACTGGTTTGTGAACAATATTTGAGGGAAATGGTGATATTGTGTATGTGGAAAAAGTTTTAGATCTTTGAGTTCATCTCATACAAAATGGGAGCAAAACCAAAAGTGTTGCGTTTATATTTTTGTTGAGTGTAAAATGAGTGCTGAGAAGGAAGGTGGAACACTGAGGACCTGAAGAGAAGACTGGAAACCAGGAAGTGGAGTGGATTAGTAAGGATGAGAGGACAACAGAGGAAGAGAGGACAACTATGAAGAGGGTGAAGAGTGGAAAGGCGGCTAGTCCAGATGACAAGCCAGTGGAGGCATGAAAATGTTTAGGAGACATAGTATTCATGAAATCTTGGAACGTGAAAGGATTTCACGTTCCAAGATTCCTTGTTTTCCAAAGTCATTTTGTATTCTAAGTTCTTATCTTGCCTTTGTTTCCTGACGGGTCAGTCTACATTCAGAGTTCATTTTAAATCCTTTGAAACATCTGTATTTTGAACACTGTTCAGGAGTGTGCATGAAAAGGAAGCCGTCACACCCTGTGTCACCATCTGACAAAGACTGGCATCTGTTGGACACTTCAGGAATTTGCATCCATATCAAATTAGGAATTTCAGAATTAAAAGCAACACTCAGTGCAGGGTATGTGCACTAACCTGTACGTTGCTTGTACTAGTAAAAGAGTGAGAAACAGACCTGAATGTGACCTTTTAAGGCCTATTCAGGCTGTGCATCTCTCCTTTATGGGATGATCCAACATGTATCTAGATACATGAACTATGATGTGATTTGGGACAATAGATTTTATTGTGGAATGATTCAAATTCGGTGCAATATGATGCAAACCAATACAATCTTTGTAGACATTAATATTCTATGATAAATTAGCATAAGCCAAAAATATGACTGTTTACCTTCAAATAAATATTTCACAAAAACATGGAACCTCCTTCACGTTTGAGCTACTGTGCTGCAGGACGCTGGCGCTGCCTCTCTCTCTCTCTCTCTCTCTCTTTGCTTTTTGTTCACCACTAGGGGCAGCACCACATACAGCAGCAGAAAGCACAAGACATAAGAAGCCCAGAAGAAGAAGCTAGCTGTTGTTAGCACTGTGTAAACAGCTTAACATAACTTGACGTGTCTGAACCATTAGTAGAAGAAGAAAAGAAGAAGAGCCTTTATTGTCATTGTACATAAATACATACAACAAAATTTGTCCTCTGCGTTTAACCATCATAATTACAGTTAGACACAATCCAACCACTAGGGGCAGTGTGCAGCCACAGTCTGGCACTCAGGGACCAACTCCAGATGCAGAGACGCTGCCTTGCTGAGGGGCAGAAAAAGGAGCAGACCCTAAATAAACCGGAGGAAACCGGCACAGACACGTGGAGAACATGCAAACTGCACACAGAAAGGACGGGAAACGATCCCACAACCTTCTTGCTGTGAGACACCAGTGCTAACCACGAAGCCACCGTGCCGCCCAACATAAAGTTCAAACAGGTACATTTATCTGTTCCACTGTTTGCTGGGCAAGATGTTTTTGTTTTGATTTGGCAAAGTTCATGTTCCTGTGAGCAGTCCCACAAGAGCCTCGAAACGACATTTGAACTTTTGAGCTTGAAGACAAGGAACTAGTGAAACAAGCTTAACTCAACTAATCTGTAACATCAGAAGTGAGCCACATAGTACATGTTGGTAGATTCAGGGTTCCGTGGATTGATGTAGTCATATCTATAACTTTAAAATCGATTTCCCAGTCGTACTGGATAATATTTCACCCCTGTGACATATGTAACGTGTCTCTACAGAATTTTAGGACAACTCAACAAACACAAGTAAATGGACTGCCTTTGCTATATAGTGCTTTCATGGTCAATGCGCTTTATAGAGATGCCTCACATTCACCCGTTCACACACCGATGTCAGGGTGCTGCCATGCACGGCGCTCGCTACACGCCAGGAGCTGCTTGGGGATTACCTGAGAGAACGCGTTCTCCTGCCAAACTAAATGCAGCTAAGTTGTGCAGTGATAATCTTGAGCGCAGCAGACAAATGTACAGGAAGAGAGTTAACTCTGCTCCTAGAGTGAATCTAAATCTGACATTTGAAAACAGCATATTGAGGTGCATGTCTGTGTTAACAAAAGAACTGAAGCTGTAATTTATCCCATCACCCTCTGTTGACATACATACACACGGACTACTCTTGTCTGTAACTTCACCACAGGAAATCAGTTTATTAAGTAATAACGAGTTTTGTCACAGCAATGGAAGATACAACTGCACTTTCTTTTTTTTGCTAACAACAAACTGTCAAATATTTCGGGAAGCGTCTGTTCTTCCACGGAAGGACGGAGCGCCGAGAGTGAGCAAGAGATAAACAGCAAACCTACACAGATTTTTAAGCAAGAAAAGATGGATTACTTATTTATGAAACGTGCATCCCCGGGGAGCCCGCATGCAGAAAACAGTTCCAGCTAAAATTTAAACACGGAAGCCTGAATTCAAACACTTTGTGCTCAGACGCAGCTGCAGAGAGAAGGACATACTGTAAAATGTTGAGCAGTAAACAAGCCGAGGCCTGTGAGGAAAGCGCACTGCGCTCCTCTGCTGTGTCGCCGGGTGGTCTGCCGCGACGCACAGCGCTGAACGGCCTTCAGTGTGCAGAGCGCTGTGTGAATGAATATGTACTTGTTTGAATGTTGATGTGCATCCTGTTTGCCTCTGCCAGCGCGTTTCCACTCCGCTGGCTGCAGTCGGCCTTTATGTGTGTGTGTGTGTGTGTGTGTGTGCCTCACCTTCAGCCTGGGTGGCCACTCTCAGCGCAGCAGAGCTCTCTCCTTGGCCGTTGCTGTTGTGGGCTGCGACTCTGAAGCGATATTTGGTGTCTGGCATCAGGTTCTGAATGGTGACCTGCATCTCTCCGGGACGGCTGGTGTTCACAACTCGCTCTCTGTGCGCGCACACAGACACGCACCTTTAATGACACTCATGCTAATAATATGTGTAACGTGGCCTTTAAGGGCGTCTCCAGCACACTCTAACCCTGTGAACCCCAACTGAATTCTTTTTGTTCCAGTCCCATTTTTACTCATTGTGGGGGACCCCCCCCCCCCAACCTCTGCAGGAACATCACAGTCACAAAAATGATGAGAAAAACAAACAAACCCAGTTATAATGACATAAAGCATAAAGGAAGAAAACACAGAAGTTAATGTTCTTTAATAATGACAAAAAATAAGGGGGGGGTCACACATGTGACACATTACGATAAGTATGTTTTCTGTTCCTGTACTCTCTGCACTGCAAAAAAAAGGGGGTGTCTAAAAACAAGATACAGACAATAAATCTGAGGGAAATGATCTTGGTGACAGATAATTTCTTGAAATAAGATTGTTTAAATCTATTAGTCCAGGAGCCAGTCATCAATTTTGACCTGATTGGTACCACTGAAGGTGACCAAACGACACTTAGAATCCAGGCTCAGTATATCATGGCCTACACAAAAATGTATGATAGCCATGACAGGGTGGTAGCTGTAGCCAGCTAGGGGTCAATGAAAAATTACTCAGAGGTCAAAATGTAAAAATACTCCAATCATGTTGAAAACTATATCATATTATTTGTCTGATCATAACAATTCCACAAAGGTATAGTCTGGACTATCTATGACTGAATGTTCTGGAGTTATGGGTTAAAAACAGCAAAAGTGGTGACAAAGGTCAGTTTCAGTTTGTACAGGGGTCAAAAGTTAAAGTTGCTCCAATTTCAATAAAAAAATGATACAAATTATTGGTCGAAAAAATAGGATTAATAAATGGAATCTTTTTGATTGTGCTGAATGTTTGGTCTCCAAAGTAAATGTCAAACAAGGTCGACGTCCATTGAGTTCAATGACAGATGACAGATAGTGAAAACTATTCCTGATTAGAACCCTATCAACCCAAACACGGAGCAGGTTGTGTCAGGAGGGGCATAAAAGTTGTGACAAATCATTTTACAGGTCTGCTGTGGCTCGAGGTGGAAAAGCCAGTAAAATCCCACCATGTATCATTTCTACTATGCACCCAAAACAGGTGAGATCACTGATTAACTCATCGACCTGCCTGAAGAGTTGAACTATTTAGAATCAGCTGGTTAAGTGTAACAAATATAACATATAGTTTTACACACGGATGCTACGCTATGACACCTTTAGCCCCGCCCACGTCCCTAACCTGTATTGCATTACACCTAAACAGATCCTTGTCATTTGATTGGCAGATTATGTGTCACGTCATTGATTATTCGCTCTAGGAGACATCTCAAGCGCCCATAGAAGCGCTGTCAGATGAAAAATTGGACAAGTTACTGATGGTGACTTTTTGCTGGACTAAGGAAATCAGACCTACAAACGTTTTCTCGTGCATAAATTTAAGTGAAATATCTACAATATAAAAATGCAAGAATCCATTTAGGGCTCAAGATAATTTCTCAAAACTCGATACGATACGTATCATTGGACCTCTGATACTTGACACATTAATGTGCTTAATTCTTACTGCTCATATGAATGTTATTTAAATGCATGGACAGACTGCAGTGTGGGGCATTGGTGTGTAACCCAAATCTTTAGTATTTTCTTACACTGATTGTACCGGTGCTCTCCTTAAAGTTGTGTAATGTAGAGCCTGTGTACTACCTGTAGGTGCCCTCCTAAAAGTTGTGTAATGTAGAGCCTGTGTACTACCTGCTGGTGCCCTCCTTAAAATTGTGTAATGTAGAGCCTGTGTACTACCTGTAGGTGCCCTCCTTAAAGTTGTGTAATGTAGAGCCTGTGTACTACCTGTAGGTGCCCTCCTTAAAGTTGTGTAATGTAGAGCCTGTGTACTACCTGCTGGTGCTCTCCTTAAAGTTGTGTAATGTAGAGCCTGTGTACTACCTGTAGGTGCCCTCCTTAAAGTTGTGTAATGTAGAGCCTGTGTACTACCTGCTGGTGCTCTCCTTAAAGTTGTGTAATGTAGAGCCTGTGTACTACCTGTCGGTGCTCTCCTTAAAGTTGTGTAATGTAGAGCCTGTGTACTACCTGTTGGTGCTCTCCTTAAAGTTGTGTAATGTAGAGCCTGTGTACTACCTGTAGGTGCTCTCCTTAAAGTTGTGTAATGTAGAGCCTGTGTACTACCTGTAGGTGCCCTCCTTAAAGTTGTGTAATGTAGAGCCTGTGTACTACCTGTCGGTGCTCTCCTTAAAGTTGTGTAATGTAGAGCCTGTGTACTACCTGTAGGTGCCCTCCTTAAAGTTGTGTAATGTAGAGCCTGTGTACTACCTGTAGGTGCTCTCCTTAAAGTTGTGTAATGTAGAGCCTGTGTACTACCTGTAGGTGCCCTCCTTAAAGTTGTGTAATGTAGAGCCTGTGTACTACCTGTAGGTGCCCTCCTTAAAGTTGTGTAATGTAGAGCCTGTGTACTACCTGTCGGTGCTCTCCTTAAAGTTGTGTAATGTAGAGCCTGTGTACTACCTGTCGGTGCTCTCCTTAAAGTTGTGTAATGTAGAGCCTGTGTACCACCTGTCGGTGCTCTCCTTAAAGTTGTGTAATGTAGAGCCTGTGTACTACCTGTAGGTGCTCTCCTTAAAGTTGTGTAATGTAGAGCCTGTGTACTACCTGTAGGTGCTCTCCTTAAAGTTGTGCAATGTAGAGCCTGTGTACTACCTGTAGGTGCTCTCCTTAAAGTTGTGTAATGTAGAGCCTGTGTACTACCTGTCGGTGCTCTCCTTAAAGTTGTGTAATGTAGAGCCTGTGTACTACCTGTAGGTGCCCTCCTTAAAGTTGTGTAATGTAGAGCCTGTGTACTACCTGTAGGTGCCCTCCTTAAAGTTGTGTAATATAGAGCCTGTGTACTACCTGTAGGTGCCCTCCTTAAAGTTGTGTAATGTAGAGCCTGTGTACTACCTGCTGGTGCCCTCCTTAAAGTTGTGTAATGTAGAGCCTGTGTACTACCTGTAGGTGCTCTCCTTAAAGTTGTGTAATGTAGAGCCTGTGTACTACCTGTTGGTGCTCTCCTTAAAGTTGTGTAATGTAGAGCCTGTGTACTACCTGTCGGTGCTCTCCTTAAAGTTGTGTAATGTAGAGCCTGTGTACTACCTGTTGGTGCTCTCCTTAAAGTTGTGTAATGTAGAGCCTGTGTACTACCTGTAGGTGCCCTCCTTAAAGTTGTGTAATGTAGAGCCTGTGTACTACCTGTAGGTGCCCTCCTTAAAGTTGTGTAATGTAGAGCCTGTGTACTACCTGCTGGTGCCCTCCTTAAAGTTGTGTAATGTAGAGCCTGTGTACTACCTGTAGGTGCCCTCCTTAAAGTTGTGTAATGTAGAGCCTGTGTACTACCTGTTGGTGCTCTCCTTAAAGTTGTGTAATGTAGAGCCTGTGTACTACCTGTCGGTGCTCTCCTTAAAGTTGTGTAATGTAGAGCCTGTGTACTACCTGCTGGTGCCCTCCTGGCTGTAGAAAACCGAGAAGGTCAACTCGTCCCCATGTGGTTCGGCTGGAGGGCGCCAGGTTAACTTGATGAAGCGGGTGGAAACCAGGGAGGCCACGACGTCTCTGGGGGCAGAGGGGGCGGGGCCCGCTGGGCTGGCGGCGCCTCTGGAGCCTGGTGTTACATGGTCAGTAGTGTTAGGAGTGAGTGAGGGGGGCACAGGAGAGGGCAGGGCTACGTCTTTGGGTCAGGAGGAGAAGGAAGGACAAGGAAGGAGGAAACAGCGGCAGCATTGGGGATGAGAGAGAGGAATATAGAACGGAGGCGTCCCAAATGAACGGGTCGGGGAGAGGAAATGGAAATGACAGTGAAACGGAAGAAAGGAAAGAAAAAAAACAGAAGAAAAACAAAATAACAACAACGTAACATAAAAAGACTTTAGGTATGACAAGAAAACACAGAAATAAAACAGTACTACTGCACTGACAAGAGCCGACAAATAAAAGCACAATACAAGGGGGAGACTACACATGCACATCTACACACAGCTCTCTAACGTACAGCCAGACGGAGCACAACAACGCTTCACCACACTGGGCCCTATCTTACACCCGCCACAAAGCAGCGCACTGCGCAGAGCAATGCCACTTTCATCTTCATGCCAAGCGGCCATGGTGCTGAAATACCATGTGTACTATTCTGTGTACAGGCCTGTAAGTACGAGGTCTGTCCGTAAAGTATAGGTCCTTTTTGTTTTTTCAAAAACTATATGGATTTCATTCATATGTTTTTACGTCAGACATGCTTGAACCCTCGTGCGCATGCATGAGTTTTTCCACGCCTGTCGGTGACGTCATTCGCCTGTGAGCACTCCTTGTGGGAGGAGTCGTCCAGCCCCTCGTCGGAATTCCTTTGTCTGAGAAGTTGCTGAGAGACTGGCGCTTTGTTTGATCAAAATTTTTTCTAAACCTGTGAGACACATCGAAGTGGACACGGTTCGAAAAATTAAGCTGGTCTTCAGTGAAAATTTTAACAGCTGATGAGAGATTTTGAGGTGATTCTGTCGCTTTAAGGACTTTTCACGGTGCGAGACGTCGCGCTGCGCTCTCAGGCGGCGTCATCAGCCTGTTTCAAGCTTAAAACCTCCACATTTCAGGCTCTGTTGATCCAGGACGTCGTGAGAGAACAGAGAAGTTTCAGAAGAAGTCGGTTTCAGCATTTTATCCGGATATTCCACTGTTAAAGGAGATTTTTTTAATGAAAGACGTGCGGGCGGATTGCAGCGTCGGCTCGCAGCCGCCGTGATGCTCCGCCACAGAAAAAACACCTCTGTTGGAAGCCTTGAGGACAAGTTGGAACATCTCCAGCTGATAAACAATTTCTCATATACTCACTCCACTGAAAGCCATCAAAAGCCGCCTGGATTTTACAAATGGTTATCAACACGGAGGTGTTTTTCCTGTGCCGCCGCGCCGCGTCGGCTGCGTCCCGACGCGCGGACCTGTCCGCACGTCTTTCATTAAAAAAATCTCCTTTAACAGTGGAATATCCGGATAAAATGCTGAAACCGACTTCTTCTGAAACTTCTCTGTTCTCTCACGACGTCCTGGATCAATAGAGCCTGAAATGTGGAGGTTTTCAGCTTGAAACAGGCTGATGACGCCGCCTGAGAGCGCTGCGCAACGTCTCGCACCGTGAAAAGTCCTTAAAGCGACAGAATCACCTCAAAATCTCTCATCAGCTGTTAAAATTTTCACTGAAAACCAGCTTAATTTTTCGAACCATGTCCACTTCGATGTGTCTCACAGGTTTAGAAAACATTTTGATCAAACAAAGCGCCAGTCTCTCAGCAACTTCTCAGACAAAGGAATTCCGACGAGGGGCTGGACGACTCCTCCCACAAGGAGTGCTCACAGGCGAATGACGTCACCGACAGGCATGGAAAAACTCACGCATGCGCACGAGGGTTCAAGCATGTCTGACGTAAAAACATATGAATGAAATCCATAACAGTTTTTGAAAAAAATAAAAAGGACCTATACTTTACGGACAGCCCTCGTATGTTGATAATATGAGATGTAAATGTAAGGAGACGCTGTGTTGGTGCAAAAACGCATAATCTTACCAAGTCCATCTAATTGCTCATCAAAAATTTAATCTGAACTTAATGGAAGGCAAGTAAAGGCAAAGGAACACAACTGTAAGTCGATTTTTTTAAATCTTATTTTTGCCAAAAAGTTGAGTCCTTGCTGCACATTTGGGCAGCTTTTGTTGCCATCTATTGGGCGATGTGAGCATTTCAGAGCCTCTACAACATTTCTTACTTGAAACCCAAAATTCAGTAAAAAAAAAAAAGGCATTTTGAGTGTTTAAAAGTTCCTGTGTTTTAAGATGTGCAAGTTTGCTGGAAGTACAAAATTTCTCCTGACAAGAACAACATAGAGTTGTGAATAAAATTACTTAAGTAAAAACTTCAGTAAGGTGTATTTACTTGTTTTTAGATAAATGCATCTTAAAAATCAAAAGTGAAAGACTCTTGGAAACATCTTTCTGAGACAAAACCTTATTTCATTTTAAGGTATATTGTAAGTATTATTTATAAATAAAAACAAAAATAATCCCTTGTTTTAATTAAAAAATGCCTCAAAACAAGATGTTTCCAAGAATCATTCACTCAGTGAAATTTTACTTCAGTGGTTTTGTCTGATTTTTAGTGTAATTACATATTTTGACTAAAAATGAGAAAAAAAGCTTGTTAAGAAGATTTTGTGATTTAGCCATAAACTAACAAAAAACTGGTGTGAAGTTCAATTTCCTGCTGTTTTTTTTAAATACATCAGAATATTCTGATACACCTTCCATCAGGTGCTTCACGACACATACGAGGTCTATTAGAAAAGTATCCGACCTTATTATTTTTTCAAAAACCATATGGATTTGAATCACGTGTGATTACATCAGACATGCTTGAACCCTCGTGGGCATGCGAGAGTTTTTTCACGCCTGTCGGTTACGTCATTCGCCTGTGGGCAGTCTTTGAGTGAGGAGTCGTGCACCCGCTCGTCGATTTTTTTCATTGTTTAGGAATGGCTCAGAGACTGTTGCTTTGTTTGATAAAAAATTTTTCAAAACTGTAAGGCACAACTGAGTGGACACCATTCAATAAATTCAGCTGGTTTTCGGTAAAAATTTTAACGGCTGATGAGAGATTTTGGTCTGGTAGTGTCGCTTTAAGGACGGTCCACGGCGCCTGACGGCGATCTGCGCTTCGAGGCGGCAGCGTCTCGCCGTTTCAAGTTGAAAACTTCCACATTTCAGGCTCTGTTGACGCAGTAAGTCGTCAGAGAACAGAGAACTTTCAGAAGAAGTCGGCATGAGGAGTTTATTCGGACATTCCATTGTTAACGGTCATTTTGTAATGAAAGAACGTGCGGGCAGAGTCGCATGTCGGGCCGGACCCGACCGCGGGGGGTCGCGGCAGGAAAAACACCTCCGTTGGAAATCTTAACGGGCAAGTTGGAACATGCCCAAGCTGTTAAACAATTTCTCAGTTACTCACTTGTTGAAAGCCATCAAAAGCCGCCTGAATTTTACAAATGGTTTTCAACACGGAGGTGTTTTTCTGGTCGCGGCGCACACAGATTTGCGTCGTCGTCACGGAAACGACTCGGCGAATTTGCGCGCACGTTCTTTCATTACAAAATGACCTTTAACAGTGGAATGTCCACATAAACTCCTCATGCCGGCCTCTTCTGAATCTTCTCTGTTCTCTCACGACGTCCTGGGTCAACAGAACCTTAAATTAGGATGATTTCAGCTCGAAACAGCCAGACAACGTCGCCTGGGAGCGCTGCGCGACGTCCCGCTCCGTGGGAAGTCCTTACACCGACAGAAACACCCCATAATCTCTCATCAGCCGTTAAACTTTTCACAGAAAACCAGCTTAATTTCTCGAATAGTGTCCACTCGGATATTCCTCACAGGTCCAGAAAAAATTTTGATAAAGCAACGCGCGCCGTCTCGAGCAGCGTGTGAAACAAAGGAATTCAGCCGAGAGGGCGGGACCACATCTCACTCAAGGCCTGCCCACAGGCAAATGACGTCACCGACACGCGTGAAAAAACTCACGCATGCGCACGAGGGTTCAAGCATGATTGGTGTAATCACATGTCATTCAAATCCATATAGTTAAAAAAAAAAAATAAAAGGGTCGGTTTATTATCTAAGAGACCTCGTATACGAGGTCTGTTAGAAAAGTATCCGACCTTTTAATTTTTTTCAAAAACCTGATGGATTTGAATCACGTGTGCTTGCATGAGCCAACCTTGAACCTTCGTGCGCATGTGTGAATTTTTTCACGCCTGTCGATTGTGTCATTTGCTTGTAAGCAGCCTTTGTGTGAGGATGAGTGGAGTCTCTCGTCGTTTTTTCTTTGCAAGGAAATGGCAGAACGACTAGAGCAGCACGACTGCATCAAATTTTGCCAGAAACTGGGCGACAGCCAGGTGGAAACCATTCGGATTATTCGGACGGCTTTCGGTGACGATCCTCTGGGCATCACACAGATTAAGAAGCGGTACAACCAGTTTAAAGACATCCGCACAACGGTGGAGAGCGAGCCAATCTAAACAGCAATCTGCCTCCCTGTGCGCCTCCCTATATGGTACTCAGACAACGCAATGTGTGCATAGCAGTGGAATTGGACACGCCCCTAGTGCACTTGCGCTGTGCGCCGTGCCTTATAGCAGACTGTCAAGATAGGGCCCATAATGTTCACAAAATGGTGTGTTAGTATAAAGACATTTCAGCAACACTGTAACGTGACAGTTTGCAGCAAGATGTGGATCGCGAAAAGTTTATTTTGACAAACCACCTTCTGCACTCTTCAGTGCTCACGAGAAAACCTCATTTATGGTCATGACTAATCATCATATTCACTGAGAAACTTATCATTAATCATTTAATAGACAACAATGTGACAAAATGGCAAAATATATTCTTTACAATATGTTCAACTGTTTTTTTTTTGGTGAGAAAACAGGCCAAACCCCCAAATATTCCATTTAAAATTATTTTAAAAAGTAGCGTGTCGTCTGTGGGGATCCACGGGCTCTAGACTGGGTTGTGTTTATAAAATAGGTAGCTGACATTTTTTTTCAAGGGTGGTAACAAGTTATGCAAAGTTTGTACAATAAGTTGTAATGGTGTGTGAGTCCAGAATGTTTTTAGAACCTTAGACCTCAAGAGTTTTTAGAGGAAGAAGTCAATCCCTTTCATTTCCTTTAATTATGCATTTTATTTTAAGTTAATTTACTGTCTTAATGTATTTATAAATTGTTTAGGTTCTTGTTATCATATATACACTATTAATATTATTATCATCATCATTAGTGTTATTATTATGGTTTTCTATTTTATTTTATTTTTACTTTCATTTTGTCGTTTGATTTTTAAATGAACCACAATGGAAATAAGTGTTTTCCCTTTCTTGTGTCGTCCATGTATTTTAACGTATTTACAGTTATATTATGTACTTACATTGAACTTCCTAAATAAAATCATGAATGCACACACACACGCACACGCACACAGAGGCCACTTGGCTTTTAATATACAGACAAACACAGGCAGCAACTCAACTAAACTTTTCCACAGACCTCCTTAATGCCAGGCTGAGTTGTCCTTTATTTTTTCAGCAGACAGACTGAACAACTACTCATTTAAAAGTTCATGTACATTCAAGAGTTAAAAAATCCACCCAACAGGAACAGAGCTGATCCTGGAGTCCAGATCCTCTCTGGGATAAATCTCCATATGGCTTTAAACACTTCTGCCGTCACATTCCACAGCCGGGCCACAGAAATGCTGCTGATTTCACTTGGTTGGTTTTTTCCTTTCTCATTTCTTTGGGGGAACAATCTGTGGTCAAACTCAAAGATCTGCTTTCCATTTAGCCAACAAGTGGGTGAAACAAAACCATATGGAACCAATGTCAGGCCGGATGACATTTCCATTTGTTTGGAGGTCACACATATTGACTGCGGAGCAAAGCAGGAATATGAAGAAAAAAAAACAAACAAGCACAGCCGGCGCAGCGTGCACACTGTGGATTATTACTGCGGAAATGGTGTTGAAGGGTTAAATAGCCGCTGGCATGTTTTACGTGTCACAACATGAAAAAACTGCTAATTTAGCCACCAATGCCCATCCAGAGTTCAGGGAGCTCTGTGATTGGGCTGATGAATGACCTGCTGGTGTTGGAAACACACACACACACACACACCAAACGTGTTTCTGGTGAACTGGCGTTAACCCTGTGCGTCTAACTCCACCTGCAGGAAGGCCTCAGTTTCAGCTCCACACAGTCGACACACGGACATGGACCCACTGCTTCTCATTCACATAAAATAACATCAATTTGGATAAATTCATGAAAACTTACAGTTAATAAACATCTTGCACAGGGATGCACAGATGTTCAACAGTATCACCTGACAAATTATACTGAATCCACACTGACGTCTGGTTTGAGGGACTAAACATCAACCCTGACCCGATGGCCCAACACTACATTTTTGAGTCACCAAATGTCATATTTTACTGGGCAGGTAAACTATGAGACCTAAAGTGCATACTGTGTTTTAAGATGTAATCTGCAATGGTCCAATATCAATGAGGTCAGAGCTTGATGTTCCTGGTACAAGTAGAACTTATACACCCCCCAATCATTTGTTTACGGACTGAAGTCAGTAATTTCAGAAAATGTTTGGTCCTGGTGAAAACTGTCATCTTTGACACCAGTTTAAAATCCAGTCCTCCCTTTGTGGAAAATCAAATAGTGACAATGACAGCAAACAAAACCTTTGCAGTTCAAAACGGGATCAGGATGTAACGCTACAAACTGGATCGAGATGTAACGCCACAAACAGGATCAGGATGTAACGCCACAAACAGGATCAGGATGTAACGCCACAAACAGGATCAGGATGTAACGCTACAAATGGGATCGGGATATAATGCCACAAATAAGATCGGGATGTAACAATACAAACGGGATGGGGATATAATGCCACAAACAAGATCGGGATGTAATGCTAGAAACGGCATCGGGATATAACGCCACAAACAAGATCGGGATGTAACGCTACAAACGGCTTCAGGATATAACGCCACAAACAAGATCGGGATGTAACACTACAAACAGGATCGGGATGTAACGCCACAAACGGGATTGGGATGTAACACCATAAACGGGATCGGGATGTAATGCCACAAACGGGATCAGGATGTAACGCTAGAAATGGGATCGGGATATAAGACCACAAATGGGATCGGGATGTAATGTCACAAACGGGATCGAGATGTAACGCTACAAATGGGATCGAGATATAATGTCACAAACAAGATCAAGATGTAACGCTACAAAAGGGATTGAGATGTAATACTACAAACAGGATCAGGATGTAACACTACAAACGGCATCGGCATATAATGCCACAAACAAGATCGGGATGTAACAATACAAACGGGATGGGATGTAATGCTACAAACAGGATGAGGATGTAACACTACAAACGGGATCAGGATGTAACACAACAAACAGGATCGGGATGTAACACTACAAACAGCTTCAGGATATAATGCCACAAACAAGATCGGGATGTAATGCTACAAACGGGATGAGGATGTAATGCTACAAACGGGATGGGGATGTAACACTACAAACGGGATGGGGATGTAACACTACGAACAGGATCGGGATGTAACGCTACAAACGGCATCGGGATATAATGCCACAAACAAGATTGGGATGTAACGCTACAAACGGGATGGGGATGTAACGCTACAAACGGGATCAAGATGTAATGCTACAAACGGGATTGGGATGTAATACTACGGACAGGATCGGGATGTAACGCTACACACGGCATCGGGATATAATGCCACAAACAAGATCAGGATGTAACGCTACAAACGGGATGGGGACGTAAAGCTACAAACGGGATCGGGATGTAACGTGACAAATGGGATAGGGATGTAATGCTACAAATGGTTTTGGGATGTAACATCACAAATGGGATCGGGATGTAACGTCACAAAGAGCATCGGGATGTAACACTACAAACGGGATCGCATAGGCGTAGGAGGTGGGGTATATACCCATATTTATATTTATATTGGTGATAAAATAGTGCTTTGATTATTTACATTAACTGCGAAAATAAGTCTGGTATTTTAGGTCATTCTATTCTGTATTCAGAGTCTACATGGCCCATGCCCAAATTTCCCAGCCCATCTGCTCAAATTTGAGCATTTTGCCAAGACCGGGGGGGCGGTTGCACCCCCTGGTCTTGGGTTTATAAATATATGGTAATTTAAAGAGTCATGGGGGTTTCTGAAATTCGGGTAAATTTGGTGTCGCCCCCCCAAATAGACCCCACCTCCTACGCCTATGTGGGATCAGGATGTAATGCTACAAATGGTTTTGGGATGTAACGTCATAAATGGGATCGGGATGTAACGTCACAAACATGATCAGGATGTAATATCACAAACAGGATCGGGATGTAATGTCACAAACGGGATCGGGATGTAAAGCTACAAGTGGGGTCTGGATGTAACGTCACAACCGGGATCAGGATGTAATGCTACAAATGGGGTCGGGATGTAACATCACAAACAGGATCGAGATATAACGTCACAAACAGGATCGGGATGTAACGTCACAAACAGGATCGGGATATAACGTCACAAACAGGATCGGGATGTAATGTCACAAACGGGATCGGGATGTAATGTTACAAACGGGATCGGGATGTAATGTCACAAACAGGATCGGGATGTAATGCTACAAATGGGGTTGGGATGTAAAGTCACAACTGGGATCGGGATGTAACGTCACAAACAGGATCGGGATGTAACGTCACAAACAGGATTGGGATGTAACGTCACAAACAGGATCGGGATGCAATGCTACAAATGGGGTCGGAATGTAATGTCACAAACAGGATCGGGATGTAACGATTCACTCAACTCACACTTCGATACACAATTCTGGGCAAAAAACAGACACCCTCTTCTGATAAGTACAAGTGCAAATTATGTTTTCTTTTACAATACAAATAAAAAATGGTATTTTTTAAAAAACAAATCCACATCAAAATAACTAATAAAAAAGGCTGCCTCTGACTTACGAAATAAAAAAGAGAATCTTTTTTCCTATAAAGTAATATACAAATGTAAATGCTGTTTTTATTTTCCCTCATCGCCCACTGGGTCAAAAGCATCACATGATTACAAAGGTGCACTCTGATTGGTCATTGACTGGGACCACTCCTGGAGTGGAGGAAACACATTCACTATTTTACACGTGTGACTTACATCTTGGAATTTGATGTTCGTAACGCATGAAAACCTCTTCTGTGTCACCCAGCTGCACAGCACAGCGATTAAACGCGTCTCATCATGAAAACCGCACTCTCTGTTGTGTGCGTTTGTGCGAGCAAAAGTGAAACGCCGCTTGACGGGAAAATGTACAGAATTCCATCTTGCCATTTGTTTTTTTTTTCCTCTCCATGCAATCCGGGATTGACGACATGTTTACCTTCCATCACTGTGTTGACAGACTGCTGCACTATCAGTGATACTGACTAATGTCAGGTGAGAGCAAACATGTCAAACTCAACAGATGACGTTCATCCAGATCAGCCATGATGAACCGTGTGGCCAAAACTATGACAGGTGATTTTACTCATCAATATTCTTGGAGTGGAACGTGACCACCGCACACACGTACACAAACAAAAACACAGAAATTCATAGATGACAGTAAACAAAGTGCAGAAAGGTCAGAAATCACAGGACAAACATACTGTTTTTAATCATCTTCTGTTATACCTGTTGCAACAATAAAACACTGTTCACACATAAAGAAAAACAGCCACACAGCTCAACTGGTACATCACTACAGAATCAGCTTGTTTCAGTGGGACATGGACGGTGAAGTTCTGATGTGAAAACCCTTTGGGAATGAACCCAAGAGATGCAGGCAGTAACCACACAGGAAATAATGGGAAAACAAAAGGTGATTTTATTACCAGCATGCAGTCCAGTCCGATAAACAAAAACAAGTCCAAATGGCAAACACAGGAGTGTAGAACCCAAAACAAGACTCAGGCAGTGTGAGACAGCAAACAGCGAGTGTGGATCGGAAAAAGGTAATCAATACTCAAACTTTACAAACAGCTACAAACAGGAGGTGTCAAAGAGTAATCCGACAGCTTAAAGCAGAATGGTGTCATACTTAACGTGACACAAACGAACAGACGAGCTACAGGTGGTGTGATTGGAAATGTGCAACAGGTGTAGAGGAGACCGGGTGACAATGGCACGCCTACCAACACACACACAGACAATGACAAAAACAGAGCGACCACAAAAGAGCACTGTGGTGAGTAGAATCAAAAACATATCAAACTAAAAGGAGAACCACACAATAACCAAATACAACACCAAGGAAGAAAGGGCAGAAAACTAAAGTGGAACTCAAGGACGCAAAAGAGTGCAAAAAAAAAGAAACAACACAACTAACCGATATGGGGATGGGATCAAACACAATGACAATCAACGTAAGGACACAGACAGGGGACAGATCACAAAGACAACCAACAAGGAAAACAGACACAGACTGGGGACGGATCACAACAGAGACGGTTTGAATAGTTACACTTGTAAGCCCAAACATTTGACTGAGATCGAGGTTGTAGCGTCAGCAGCGGTCTGGACGAGCGTTAAGTGCAGAAATAAGAGGGTAATCTTTAACAAGTGTATTAACAAATTAAAAAAAAAGTTAAAAATGAGCCGGGTGTTAGCAGAAAGAAAGGGGAACAGAGATCCAACGTGACCAAGGCAGTGTAGTCATTAGGATTCTACGAAGACTCGTCTCTGCAAGCAGGTGAAACTGTTTAAATGAACGATTTTCAGACTGAATTCAAATGTTCACCCTGATCTCAAACCAGCCTTTTATTTAGTGTTCTTAATTCCCACTGATCACATTCTTGCCAGCTCAGACACAGAACAAAGACAGCTGGTGAGCAGTGCATTGTGGGACAGCTGGGATGATAACCTGACCTTTCTAGCTCCACGTAGGCTGTTAGCTGACGGACATCCTGAGCAGATTTCGGTGTCCTCCTGACTGCCTGCCTTGTGCACGCAGTTCTGTAGGACTGTTACTGTAAGGAGGCGTCAACCTCCCGCCGCTGCTGCCAACATCTATTCATAGCTGGTTAATAGCACCATTAGTTTGTGTGCCAACGGTAATGAATGTCTGGCAATGAGGAAGGTTACTACAGATCTGAGTATGAATCGCGGCTAACCAACATGTAAACCTGCCCAGATCAAGACTCAAATAAATAACCACCCATCTTGATCAACGGCACGAGTTGACTCAAAGTTCAGACCGAAGCCCTGGACAAAGCTTTGTTTTGTGTCGATGAGTCCAAAACGCTTCTGTTGTATTCTCTGGTGAGCACAGCTTCTTCTATCTCTGTTTTAAGTCTCTCTCTCTCTCTCTCTGTCTCTCTCACTCACACACACACACACACACACACACACACACACACACACACACACACACACACACACACACACACACACACACACACACACACACACACACACACACACACACACACACACACACACACACACACACACACACACACACACAGCCTCTGACGGGCTTTTTCATGAAGAATTAGGAGTCCTTCTCATGTTCCTCAGCAGTGGTTTCCATGTCTAATGTGATTCGGGAACTATGGCTGCATATGATACAGACGCGGCACAGTGCTAATCGGCCATTACTGAGCCGCTTTTCTCTGCTCTGGAAAAAGACGAATTGACAGCCAGAGAGTGAAAGATAAACAGGATAAACACGATGCACTGGGCAAAGAAAAGAGGAGAAAGATCGCGCTGTACAAACGGTATTATGGCGGACACAGAAGGACACCAGTGTTGCGCTCAGCTAGACGTTTCCAAGAACAACTGCCAACGACTCCCAAAATCTTGTGGCCATGTCCCCGTTTTGAGATAAGACTGGAAAGATGAGTTACTCTGACGGCTTGTGACATCACAGCAGCTCCTTAATGTGCCGACAAATGAAACAAAGCCGCAGAGGAGATAAGACGTGAGGGCGGCGAGGAGAGAAACGGGGACGGCCAGGAAAAGACTGACGGAGCAGCGCTTTTTATTCTCTCCACTTTATTCTGAGCACGCCGTCGACAGCCTTAATAAATTCAGTTTTTAACAATTCAACACTCAAAGTGTTTTAAAGCAATACAGCAATATAGTTAAGGCCTTTCTGCAAAATAAAATATAAAAGCGAGGGCTTAATTTAAAAAAGAATAAAAGATGCTTTGTGCTTTAGGGAAAATAATTAAAGCGTTTCACCCCAGGGAGAGCGCGCGTTAGAACCACAGGCTTCATCCCTGCACGAGGGTATTGTCTCTGAGACCTTATCATGAGCTGAGGTGAAACTAACAGAGATGTCAAAGGAGATTAGGGAAGGCTGAAGTGCATCAGTCGCTGCAAATGCTCCGCGATGATCACAGATACAGAGATTAAAGGACGGCTCCAGCTTCATGAGAAATGAACAAATCTTGAACAGGCTGGAACTGAAGAGTCCAAAAACATCTCATTGCATCTAATCCAAACTGCCCCTGACTGCTTTCTGGGACACGTCGCGTGACATCAAAACACATTTGATGCCTGGCACATTACCCGCGAGAAACGCCAGCTTTTATTCATTAGACACATTAAAGAAGAAACACATTTGGGATTTGGATAAATAATGAAACAACTTGATTCCCATTAGTTGAAGGAGTTGATATGTTTCCTGATCTGTTAGTGACACTGATGATGAGGCAGAGCTGGACGGGACAACTTGAAGCATGAACAGTAAAGGGATTGACATCACAGAATGTTTATAGTTTAACTAAAATGTCAGTATAAATATAAAACTGTTCTGTTGGCAAATCAGCATGCAGGTGTATTAGTACATCAAGCCCTCGAGAAAGTTGGTCTTTTATACGTCCGCCCTGACACACTAAAGCAGAGCGGTGGAGAAGACAGGAAGACATGCAGCCACCTACGTTCTGTTGGTGTTCTACACTGTAAAGTGTGTAAGTCATCGCGGCACCGCCATCTCTGTCTGCCTCGCCAGGCACAGACAATAAATGCTATTATGAAGTCTTTAGAGGGCCCCCATACGCCCCAAAACACTCCTGCAGAGACTACATCTGATCTGATAAAGCCAGTAAAAGCTTTGAATGTGTGTGTGTGTGTGTGTATGTGTGTGTGTGTGTGTGTGTGTGTGAGGGGTGTCGGACATCCAAAGTCAGGAATCTTTATCAGCGAGATAAAATGTCAGTCAGTTAAATTTTTTTTTCTTTGAGATACAGTTTCTACTTTTTCAGAATCCCACAGGACTGAAGATGAACAAGCAATTCTTCTTCTGTCGGCTCCTCCCAATAGGGGGCGCCACAGCAGATCAATTGTATCCATCTCACCCTGTCCTCTGTATCTTCCTCTGTCTCACCAACCACCTGCATGTTCTCCCTCAGCACATCCATAAACCTCCTCTTTGGTCTCCCTCTTCTCCTCCTGCCTGGTGGCTCCATCCTCAGCATCCTTCTCCCTATATACCCTGGGTCCCTCCTCTGCACATCAATCAATCAATCAATCAATTTTTTTATATAGCGCCAAATCACAACAAACAGTTGCCCCAAGGCGCTTTATATTGTAAGGCAAGGCCATACAATAATTATGTAAAACCCCAACGGTCAAAACGACCCCCTGTGAGCAAGCACTTGGCTACAGTGGGAAGGAAAAACTCCCTTTTAACAGGAAGAAACCTCCAGCAGAACCAGGCTCAGGGAGGGGCAGTCTTCTGCTGGGACTGGTTGGGGCTGAGGGAGAGAACCAGGAAAAAGACATGCTGTGGAGGGGAGCAGAGATCGATCACTAATGATTAAATGCAGAGTGGTGCATACAGAGCAAAAAGAGAAAGAAACAGTGCATCATGGGAACCCCCCAGCAGTCTACGTCTATAGCAGCATAACTAAGGGATGGTTCAGGGTCACCTGATCCAGCCCTAACTATAAGCTTTAGCAAAAAGGAAAGTTTTAAGCCTAATCTTAAAAGTAGAGAGGGTGTCTGTCTCCCTGATCTGAATTGGGAGCTGGTTCCACAGGAGAGGAGCCTGAAAGCTGAAGGCTCTGCCTCCCATTCTACTCTTACAAACCCTAGGAACTACAAGTAAGCCTGCAGTCTGAGAGCGAAGCGCTCTATTGGGGTGATATGGTACTACGAGGTCCCTAAGATAAGATGGGACCTGATTATTCAAAACGTTATAAGTAAGAAGAAGAATTTTAAATTCTATTCTAGAATTAACAGGAAGCCAATGAAGAGAGGCCAATATGGGTGAGATATGCTCTCTCCTTCTAGTCCCCGTCAGTACTCTAGCTGCAGCATTTTGAATTAACTGAAGGCTTTTTAGGGAACTTTTAGGACAACCTGATAATAATGAATTACAATAGTCCAGCCTAGAGGAAATAAATGCATGAATTAGTTTTTCAGCATCACTCTGAGACAAGACCTTTCTGATTTTAGAGATATTGCATAAATGCAAAAAAGCAGTCCTACATATTTGTTTAATATGCGCTTTGAATGACATATCCTGATCAAAAATGACTCCAAGATTTCTCACAGTATTACTAGAGGTCAGGGTAATGCCATCCAGAGTAAGGATCTGGTTAGACACCATGTTTCTAAGATTTGTGGGGCCAAGTACAATAACTTCAGTTTTATCTGAGTTTAAAAGCCGGAAATTAGAGGTCATCCATGTCTTTATGTCTGTAAGACAATCCTGCAGTTTAGCTAATTGGTGTGTGTCCTCTGGCTTCATGGATAGATAAAGCTGGGTATCATCTGCGTAACAATGAAAATTTAAGCAATACCGTCTAATAATACTACCTAAGGGAAGCATGTATAAAGTGAATAAAATTGGTCCTAGCACAGAACCTTGTGGAACTCCATAATTAACTTTAGTCTGTGAAGAAGATTCCCCATTTACATGAACAAATTGTAATCTATTAGACAAATATGATTCAAACCACCGCAGCGCAGTGCCTTTAATACCTATGGCATGCTCTAATCTCTGTAATAAAATTTTATGGTCAACAGTATCAAAAGCAGCACTGAGGTCTAACAGAACAAGCACAGAGATGAGTCCACTGTCCGAGGCCATAAGAAGATCATTTGTAACCTTCACTAATGCTGTTTCTGTACTATGATGAATTCTAAAACCTGACTGAAACTCTTCAAATAGACCATTCCTCTGCAGATGATCAGTTAGCTGTTTTACAACTACCCTTTCAAGAATTTTTGAGAGAAAAGGAAGGTTGGAGATTGGCCTATAATTAGCTAAGATAGCTGGGTCAAGTGATGGCTTTTTAAGTAATGGTTTAATTACTGCCACCTTAAAAGCCTGTGGTACATAGCCAACTAACAAAGATAGATTGATCATATTTAAGATCGAAGCATTAAATAATGGTAGGGTTTCCTTGAGCAGCCTGGTAGGAATGGGGTCTAATAAACATGTTGATGGTTTGGATGAAGTAACTAATGAAAATAACTCAGACAGAACAATCGGAGAGAAAGAGTCTAACCAAATACCGGCATCACTGAAAGCAGCCAAAGATAACGATACGTCTTTGGGATGGTTATGAGTAATTTTTTCTCTAATAGTTAAAATTTTGTTAGCAAAGAAAGTCATGAAGTCATTACTAGTTAAAGTTAATGGAATACTCAGCTCAATAGAGCTCTGACTCTTTGTCAGCCTGGCTACAGTGCTGAAAAGAAACCTGGGGTTGTTCTTATTTTCTTCAATTAGTGATGAGTAGAAAGATGTCCTAGCTTTACGGAGGGCTTTTTTATAGAGCAACAGACTCTTTTTCCAGGCTAAGTGAAGATCTTCTAAATTAGTGAGACGCCATTTCCTCTCCAACTTACGGGTTATCTGCTTTAAGCTACGAGTTTGTGAGTTATACCACGGAGTCAGGCACTTCTGATTTAAAGCTCTCTTTTTCAGAGGAGCTACAGCATCCAAAGTTGTCTTCAATGAGGATGTAAAACTATTGACGAAATACTCTATCTCACTTACAGAGTTTAGGTACCTACTCTGCACTGTGTTGGTATATGGCATTAGAGAACATAAAGAAGGAATCATATCCTTAAACCTAGTTACAGCGCTTTCTGAAAGACTTCTACTGTAATGAAACTTATTCCCCACTGCTGGGTAGTCCATCAATGTAAATGTTATTAAGAAATGATCAGACAGAAGGGAGTTTTCAGGGAATACTGTTAAGTCTTCTATTTCCATACCATAAGTCAGAACAAGATCTAAGATATGATTAAAGTGGTGGGTGGACTCATTTACTTTTTGAGCAAAGCCAATAGAGTCTAATAATAGATTAAATGCAGTGTTGAGGCTGTCATTCTCAGCATCTGTGTGGATGTTAAATCGCCCACTATAATTATCTTATCTGAGCTAAGCGCCTGGAGCTAAGCGCTGGAGCGCCTTGGGGCAACTGTTTGTTGTGATTTGGCGCTATACAAGAAAAAAGTTGATTGATTGATTGATAAGCACTAAGTCAGACTAAAGGTCTGAAAATTCACAGAGAAACTCACAGTAACGACCAGGTGGACGATAGATAATAACAAATAAAACTGGTTTTTGGGACTTCCAATTTGGATGGACAAGACTAAGAGTCAAGCTTTCAAATGAATTAAAGCTCTGTCTGGGTTTTTGATTAATTAATAAGCTGGAATGGAAGATTGCTGCTAATCCTCTGCCCTGGCCCGTGCTACGAGCATTCTGACAGTTAGTGTGACTCGGGGGTGTTGACTCATTTAAACTAACATATTCATCCTGCTGTAACCAGGTTTCTGTAAGGCAGAATAAATCAATATGTTGATCAATTATTATATCATTTACCAACAGGGACTTAGAAGAGAGAGACCTAATGTTTAATAGACCACATTTAAGAAGAGAGAGACCTAATGTTTAATAGACCACATTTAACTGTTTTAGTCTGTGGTGCAGTTGAAGGTGCTATATTATTTTTTCTTTTTGAATTTTTATGCTTAAATAGATTTTTGCTGGTTATTGGTAGTCTGGGAGCAGGCACCGTCTCTACGGGGATGGGGTAATGAGGGGATGGCAGGGGGAGAGAAGCTGCAGAGAGGTGTGTAAGACTACAACTCTGCTTCCTGGTCCCAACCCTGGATAGTCACGGTTTGGAGGATTTAAGAAAATTGGCCAGATTTCTAGAAATGAGAGCTGCTCCATCCAAAGTGGGATGGATGCCGTCTCTCCTAACAAGACCAGGTTTTCCCCAGAAGCTTTGCCAATTATCTATGAAGCCCACCTCATTTTCTGGACACCACTCAGACAGCCAGCAATTCAGGGAGAACATGCGGCTAAACATGTCACTCCCGGTCCGATTGGGGAGGGGCCCAGAGAAAACTACAGAGTCCGACATTGTTTTTGCAAAGTTACACACTGATTTAATGTTAATTTTAGTGACCTCCGATTGGCGTAACCGGGTGTCATTACTGCCGACGTGAATTACAATCTTACCAAATTTACGCTTAGCCTTAGCCAGCAATTTCAAATTTCCTTCAATGTCGCCTGCTCTGGCCCCCGGAAGACAATTGACTATGGTTGCTGGTGTCGCTAACTTCACATTTCTCAAAACAGAGTCGCCAATAACCAGAGTTTGATCCTCGGCGGGTGTGTCGTCGAGTGGGGAAAAACGGTTAGAATTGTGAACGGGTTGGCGGTGTACACGGGGCTTCTGTTTAGAACTACGCTTCCTCCTCACAGTCACCCAGTCGGCCTGCTTTCCCGGCTGCTCGGGATCTGCCAGAGGGAAACTAACGGCGGCTAAGCTACCTTGGTCCGCACCGACTACAGGGGCCTGGCTAGCTGTAGAATTTTCCACGGTGCGGAGCCGAGTCTCCAATTCGCCCAGCCTGGCCTCCAAAGCTACGAATAAGCTACACTTATTACAAGTACCGTTACTGCTAAAGGAGGCCGAGGAATAACTAAACATTTCACACCCAGAGCAGAAAAGTGCGGGAGAGACAGGAGAAGCCACCATGCTAAATCGGCTAAGAGCTAGTAGCTACGCTAAGCTAGCGGATTCCTAAAAACACGCAAAGTGAATAATGTGTAAATAATTTAGAGGTGATTCAGCAGAAGGAGTGCTTTAGTTAAGGCACGTAAAGATTACACTGGGAAACAAATCGTAATCTAGATAACTAGATCAATCTAACTGCGCAGATTAAACAGCTAACAGATACAGAAAAACACCGCTGTGCTCCGGAACAGGAAGTGATACAATACCGCAGTGAGAGCCAACCACCAGTAGAGGCAAGCAAGAACCTGATGAAGAAAAACTCCAAACATGTCCAAACCATCTCAGTCTCACCTCTCTGTCTTTGTCTCCAAACCGTCCCACCTGAGTTGTCCCTCTGATATGTTCATTCCTAATCCTGTCCACCCTCATCACTCCCAAAGAGAATCACAGCATCTTCAGCTCTGCCTCCTGTCTTTTTGTTAGTGTCACCGTCTCTAAGTCATCCAACACAGCTGGTCTCACTACTGTCTTGTAAACTTTCCAACAGGTGGCAGTTGGGAGACATTGAAGCAAGTGAAAAGCAACTGATAGCACAAAGTCAAACATTACCCAAAAATAGTGTTTTGGCTGCTCCCGTTAGGGGGGGCCACAGCAGATCATCCATCTCCATCTCACCCTGCATCTTCCTGTGTCACATCAACAGCCTGCATATCCTCCTTCACCACATCCATAAAACTCCTCTATTTGCCTCTTCCTGCTTGGTGACCAGGCAGGAAGAGGAGAAGAAGAAGGAGCATGGACTCACCAGGCCTGGTGGCTCCATCCTCAGCCTCCTTCTCTCTATATACCCGGGTTCTCTCCTCTGCACATATTCAAACCATCGTGCTGTTTGTTCTTTTTGCTTGTGCCACTGTCTCTAAGCTGTACAACATAGCTGGTCCCACTTTCACCTTTGCATGCAGCAGCTCTGATAACATCTGTAAAATATATGAGTGCTGAAGGCCAGTCCACACGATGTTCATCACATACCTGTCCCTCGCTGACTTTGCCACAAAAAGAATCTTGCTGTAAACAGTTGATTTCTTTCAGCCATTTTCCATCCAACATGGAAGTAAACCATTGCAGGGCGTGGCTTGATGACATCAGTGCACACCTCCTGTACCTGGAGTTGAACTGTGGCTGCACACTGCTCCTAGTGGTTGGACTGTGTCTGACTGTAATTAGGATGGTTAAAGGCAGAGGAAATGATTTTGAATGATTTTGCTATTTTTAAAGGCAGCGTGAGAAGAAAACGTGAATAAAATCCTACTTCCCACGTCTGGCAATTTTAAAGACTGTTGAAAGACTGATTTAACACCTTTTAAAACCATTTAAAGCTCATCTTCAGATTAACAAATATCAGCGGGAAGTTCTTTTGAAAACATAAAGTAATATTTGTCCCAGGTGCCGTTTTGTTCCTGATCCAAAAAATGATATGATCCATGACAAAAAAAAAAAAATCTGATCTAAACTGTGGTTTTGATGACTTTTAGTCCTCACTTGCTCCCATTTACCAAACGTGAAGTAATTTCTGACTTTGAGACAGCTGATCTGATGAAGTGTATGATGTTCTTGAGGGGGTGATGCGTCTGCGTTTGCCTTCTCCAACGGCCCGCTGGCAATTTGCTTTCTAATAATGTGATTTCCCTGATAAAAGTACGTCTCCACTGAGTTTTCAATAAAAAACAGCACAATGTGTACACTTGCTATGTTGAGACAAAAGAAAGAAACCCAGAGGATTCCCAGATCCCAATACGTCGAGAAAAATAAACCTCTCTGTTTGTAAATGATGACAGTAATTGAATGGGGTGAGCTTCATCAATAATTAATCAGCCACTGTTTGTACATACAGCGTCCCGCCATGAAACACACGTCACGCCTTCATCCCTGAGTCACTGATTAGTTCATTTGGGCCTGATACCTTCGTTTTTTCAATGCATAACTTCAACATGCACTCACCAGGCCACCAGCTGCTTTCTGAAAATTAGAAACGAGGTTCTGTGGCTATAGAACCCCCCCCCCCCCAAAAAAAATGCTGTTCGTATTTTAACAATCTTACGCTCCACACGCTGGCTGTGAAACAAAGCCAAGCCTCTTGGGCACACCTCTGAAGCAAATCAAAACAGGCAGTGATGCTGCCCACCTCCAGCGCCCGTTTCCCCAGTACCCAGTGTGTGCTGCCCACCTCCAACCTTTCTAAAGACATGGAGAAATGGAGCGTGCCCGGAATCTAACTGATTTTAGAGCGCGTGTTGGTGCACAAAGCATTTAGGGTTGAACAATCAAGAAAGAGGCTGAAAAGGTCAAATGAGATGTTGGCAGATGTGGGAGCAGTGCCCCCCCGACAGAAGAGAGTCGCTAGCAAAGAGTTGAGACGCCTTCTAGAAAGGCTAAAGGCCAAAAATGCTGCCGGATTCCCTGTGTGCAGCTTGACATCTGCCCTCAAAGACAAAAGAAGAAGAATGCACCCAAGAATCACACTAACAGAGGCGGTTTTATCAGCTTAGTGATAAACTTTGATAAGTTGGTGATGGTTAAGCAGCACTGTGTTATACGACTTGTTGAACACAAACCAGCTGCCCAACGGATTTCAGTGAGTTCACGCCTGTCTGCAGAAAGACGGCACAGACAGAAGAGTTCGGTGAGCGAAGTGCTGATTCAATACAACGACACTTGGGTCCTGGATGGACACCAAACAGGTGATATCAAAATGTCCTGGTTTACATGTGGCTGAGAAGTTCACTGCTTCATCCAGAAGTGCACAGAACCTCAATGAGATCACTGGATGAGTTAAACCACAAAAGCAGTATTTTGGGTCATCTGTCCTCTGCAAGGAGGAGGTAATAAATTATTTCCTTTTTCCTGCATTCTATTGCAACTGTATATCAGTGTGCACTGAGCTGTCAGTTCCTCTCATGACCACATAAGGGCAGTGCTGCACACCACTGTGGACTGCTGCGCTGCAGTTAGTAACAAAGAAGAAAAGTATCCGCTCTCGCCTGTACAGACATGACTCTGATCTCCATGTTAATGTGGACATGGTTTTGGTGTTACCGAGTCGCAGCCAGTAGGCAGCAGGACGCTGTGCCGCCCACTGCGCCTTTACGCACGACTCCACTTTTAGCTGATGGAAAGTAGGAGGTGCAGGAGAGGAAGACAGAGGGTGCTGACAGGAAAACAACAAGCTAATGGTGGAACTCAGCTGCCTGCTGTAGAGGGCGTGCGGGGAAGAGATGCTTGTGCACCGCGCGCGTACATTCAGTTACAGCACCCAGAGGACTGTCCACGTCCAAAACCGTCACATCAACATCCTGATGAGCGTGTAGAGGAAACAAGGGGTGGCCGTGTGACATAAATGAGGCATCATGCCTGTGAGGCGTGTCAGGAACACACACACACACACGGTCTGAAAAGTGATAACAACGCTGACCTTCAGAAAACCTGATGTAAGTACCAAAAGCCGTTGTGATCATTTTTATCCAGAAAACAAGAAAATAGACACCTAACAGTTAGCAGGGAGACAACAGACCTTTAACAAAGCAAACTGTGAGGAACCACAACCTGTGGAAAAGTTCAGTCCGTGCCCTGTGTGTGTGTGTGTCAGGAGCTGCACCACAGACATGGACTCTGACATCACCATGTGTGGTGCAGTGCGGTCGAGGCTGATTTTAGTTTCGATCCCGCTGACCAGCTTCCTGCAGAGCGCCGAATGTACACGCTCATTGCGAACATGGAACACACACACACACGCACACACACACAAGCACACACACACACAGCTTCACCCCCACGTATGAATTTTAACACATTTTGCTACAAGGCAGAAATTTGTGGAACATTTCCACATTTACATACAATTTAAATTCAGTGTCACAGCCCCCCCGCCCCTCCCCCATCCATTTAAACGCTGCTTTTTCAGCATCACAAATGCTTCTTGAAATAAAACATTATCATATGTACTTAATCATCAGAACCCACAAACACACATCCTGCAGGGACTGTAAGTAAAGATGAAGGTTTTAATCACGCGAGATAAAACCCACACATTCAGTGTTTGTTGATGTTTTCTGTGCTTTTTTGTTGTTGTTGTTGTTGTTAAAGTTTATGTTTGTTATTATTCTGTCTGATGTGACGACGTTGTTCTCTTCATGATTTCTGTACCATAGGCCACACCCACAGTTTGGGTTTTGTAAAAATCAATTAATTAGTTTTTAAGTAGTGCTGCTAACAATCCAACCTGTAAAGACATTGTTTTACTAATTAAATAATTTGTGTGCAACCTGGAGCATTTTCTTCAAAACAAGGTGTGAAATTTCTGCTCCAGTTTCCCAGAAAGCACACGGCGGACATGAGACTGGGTCTGACCCGTTTTCTTGTTTTAAGTTCTTCTCTGTGCTGCTCCACCATGAGGCTGTGGAACAGCTGCACGGTTTCTCCAATCACAGCCACAGAAGCTTTTAGCGGTTTGCTGTGGGTGTTCTGGTGGCTTCCCTCACTCCTCTCTTTCTGACATCGTTTCTGCTTCCTCCAGACACATTTTTCATGCCGTTTGTGTTTCTTAATGACTGATGTAAATGAAGTCTGAAACATATTCAATAACTTGGAAATATTCATGAGTTTTCTAATCATTACTGCCTTGAAAAGTGATGATTTAATTGCAGTTTTGCAGTGTAGATTTATTTGGTAACACTACCCGCAGGCATGAATGCAGTCAGGGCTACAGCAAGCTGACAACTGACCTGAACCTTCACCCAAACGATTCACCTCTGGCTGATGTTGCCCAGGCAATTCTGGAAGCCACCTAAATGTGTGACACTTCTGGTCCAAATCAGGTTGAAAAACCTATTCCTTGACATTTGCGCCAAATTGACCCCACCCAATATGTGTGCCACGTTTGGTGCAAATCAGAGTGAAAAACATCTAATTTGACCTTTGACCCTTGCAAATCTGATCTCCCTGTGCAATGACAGAACCCACCCCCATATGTGCACCAAGTTTAGTAGAAACTCAGTGACTTTAATCTCAATATTTGACCTTTGGTAACCTGATATTACCTGAACAATTCCAGAACAAACCTACATATTTGTGTCACATTTGATGGAAATTACAATTAAGAAAAATTAATAATTTGACCTTGGACCCCAATGAGCTTGACCTTTGACTGACTGTCATCCACACATGTTTGGTGGAAATCTGCTGAAGGCAGGAGACACAGAGACAGGAAAACCAAGTGGTAATCACTAAATAATACTGTCAGCTGTGTGTGTGTGTGTGTGAACGTGTTAAATACACTCGTTTGTATGTGTCTCAGAGCGGACTGTGTGTGTTTTTCGCGGCCACGTTTTCACACCAGTGTCTGCTTTTGAAGGTGCGTGTCAGGCGCTGAGCGTGCCAACACAACACAGTGTGCAGCCTTGTTGTGCGCACATTCACATGCTCACAGGGCTCCACGCCGGCTGCTGGCCCGGCTCTGACCCCGCTAACAGATGATGGAGCACACTGTATTCCCTGAAGTGAGCCGGAGCTTTTATTCAGCATCGGTGGAGTCTGGCTGGAGGGGAGGGTGCTTTAGCACTTCCTGATTTGAAGAGGGGCCAATGCTGGTGCGCCGCTGTAGCGCAGGGAAACCTCTCATGTGGTTTGAGTGCTACAGACGCATTACAGGTTTTCTTTTCTTGCTGAAATGATTTTCAGCATTTCCTCGGGTGCAACTCAAACGTTAATCTCTCCGACTCACACGGAGCGACAACCCAGAACTCGGGCAGTAATGTTTCATCACTCGTGTGTTGCCAACATGACATCAAATCAGTACCACAATTAAGTAGATCTGGGAACGTGCAGCGCTGCTGCATCCACCACCACACTACCAAACTGGCAAACAAACCTTCTATCTGCCATAACCAGGTCAAACATGTGGGCGTCCACATAATACGTGGGTGTGTCCCCTTGGCCTTGTCCTGCTGCTGGGGTTCCCAACACTGAGGCACCTGTGTGCTGGATCATGTCTAGAAAAAACATGCTACATAAAGCTGATAGTCTCTTACAGTGCAAGAGATACTCTTCATCTTAGTCTCTCTAAATAACCGGTCCTCTGACACAAAGCCACCCCAGTGGTACCCAAGGATCCTTCTACCAAAGACATCCAGTCATCCAAACCAGTCAAACATCAGTTATTAGTGTCCAAGTCTCACGACCATATGATAAGAGAGACAGCACCAGCACCCTGAACACTTTGACCTGCGTCCTCCTGAAAAGATACTGGCAACAAGAAATACCTCTGTCCAATGATCCAATAAGCTCTCCCCAGGTGTCTCTCAATCTCTAAAGCTCCTTTCAGACCGGGCCATCGTAGAGTTATGTAATGCGGTGTTCTGACTTCATGGAACATATGCAGCCCTACGTGGCAATTCGCTGAGGGCGCAAAGGGGTCTGTGAAATGGACGCAAAAAATTAAACATGTTTAATGTTGTGTGGGCCGCTGAAGAGGAGGTACTGCTGGCCCACCACCACCAGATGGCGACCTGCTTGGAGTGCAGGCTCCAAGTACGAGAGGGCGTTGGACCTACTGGGAGTGACAGCTGTCACACATCATCAACACCAGCTGTCACTCATCAACCACATCCTCCATAAAAGCCGGACTGCAACTCCACCTCCCCACCGAGAAATCAGCTACCACTCAGGTAACCTTCTCTGCGGTGATTTTCTGTGACTAAACATTATTCTGTGTGCAGCCGTTTTCCTGTGGCTACAGTCTGAAGCTGGATTGGCGGATTGTGTGAGCACGACGTCTTCGCCTCTCACTCCTTCCAGGGAAGTGACTGACAGGAGCTGCATGGGTGATTCTGTGTCTGGAGGTGGAGGTTTTCCCTCCTGGACAAATTAAGCACTGAAAGATTGCTGGGTGTGTATTCACACACCCACCATTAACTATTTCTGTTTCTGCCAGCAGTACCGGGTCTGACTGCTGAAGACAGTGGCCACCTGGGGCGCAGGGCTTGGCGGCTCCGGTGTTCTTCAGATCCGTTGGCAGTGGAAACTGTGTGGTATCCGGCTCTTCTCTGGCCAGACGTCTTCTATCTTCGAGCCTGCCCACACATCACCTTGTGTATGATTGACAATCCTCATCCTCTGTTATTGTCTGTATTTCGTTGTGCGATTCACTACATTAAATTGTTACTTTTTGGCTTATCCATTGTCCGTTCATTAACGCCCCCTGTTGTGGGTCCGTGTCACTACACTTTCACAACATTTAATTTTGTTCAATAATAATGTTTAATAATTTCTTTTGGCATAGAGTACTGGGCACAGTGCTCTCTGCAAGTCTATGCAACACGCCGCTACTGTACACCAAGCCTCCGCTATTGTATGCTACCCTACGCCAGTCCAGCAAAAAAATCCTTTTAGGTTTTTTATCAGTACATACCTGCATTGCTAGATTTTATTCAACCCGCTGGACTCTGGTGAACTTTGCTGGCAGTGAAGCTTCAAAAGCATGGATGAAGAAGAGGTGGGCCAAAACCACAGAAGAAGAAGGAGAGTCGTGCCAAGCCGACCTCCATGCCTGCAACATACGCAGCCATTCTTGTGTAAAAAGTAACTCCCTTTGGCTGCTCCCTTGTTTGCACTCGGGGTCGCCACAGCAAATCCAAGGTGGATCTGCATGTTGAATTGGCACAGGTTTTACGTCGGATGCCCTTCCTGATGCAACTCCACATTACATGGAGAAATGTGGCAGGGGTGGGATTTGAACCCGGAACCTTCTGCACGCAGCCATTCCTGTGTACTAGATGCAACCAGATGCACACGTAGATGCAGCACAATGCACCTCTACGCAGGCTCGATGTGAAAGGGACTTTATGGCTGATGATCCAAAGACGTAAATGTGACTGCTGAGGTAAGTGAATGTCTCCACAAGTGCAACACGTCTGACAGCAGAGTGCAGGAAGGCCATGAAACCCTGCTCTTCATCTTGACCTGGGACAATCACAAACCCAGACACTTGGACTCCTCACTCAATCAATCAATCAATCAATTTTTTTTATATAGCGCCAAATCACAACAAACAGTTGCCCCAAGGCGCTTTATATTGTAAGGCAAGGCCATACAATAATTATGTAAAACCCCAACGGTCAAAACGACCCCCTGTGAGCAAGCACTTGGCTACAGTGGGAAGGAAAAACTCCCTTTTAACAGGAAGAAACCTCCAGCAGAACCAGGCTCAGGGAGGGGCAGTCTTCTGCTGGGACTGGTTGGGGCTGAGGGAGAGAACCAGGAAAAAGACATGCTGTGGAGGGGAGCAGAGATCGATCACTAATGATTAAATGCAGAGTGGTGCATACAGAGCAAAAAGAGAAAGAAACAGTGCATCATGGGAACCCCCCAGCAGTCTACGTCTATAGCAGCATAACTAAGGGATGGTTCAGGGTCACCTGATCCAGCCCTAACTATAAGCTTTAGCAAAAGGAAAGTTTTAAGCCTAATCTTAAAAGTAGAGAGGGTGTCTGTCTCCCTGATCTGAATTGGGAGCTGGTTCCACAGGAGAGGAGCCTGAAAGCTGAAGGCTCTGCCTCCCATTCTACTCTTACAAACCCTAGGAACTACAAGTAAGCCTGCAGTCTGAGAGCGAAGCGCTCTATTGGGGTGATATGGTACTACGAGGTCCCTAAGATAAGATGGGACCTGATTATTCAAAACCTTATAAGTAAGAAGAAGAATTTTAAATTCTATTCTAGAATTAACAGGAAGCCAATGAAGAGAGGCCAATATAGGTGAGATATGCTCTCTCCTTCTAGTCCCCGTCAGTACTCTAGCTGCAGCATTTCAGTACTGATTGCAGCTTTTCAAGTGCTGCAATCAGGATACTGAATGATTCTGCAAAGATCACAGCATCATCCATGAAGTCGAGGCTAGTAAACCTTTCCTGGCCAACAAAGGCACCGAAGTCACTGGTTTCACAACTCTACTCAACACCCGGTCCACGAGCCAGAACACACCCCTGAACAATTCTGAGTCTCTGCCCCTGTTCCACACAACACTCACAGTAATCAGCTTCTAGACTGACCATGATGTCCTGGAACTTCTTGGGGATCCAAGAAGTTCACTCCCCTCAGACTACTGGAGCTGGGATTTTTCTTTTCCCCCCAAAAATGGAGTGGATATCACAATTGTTTATGGCTTTTTATTGAAGATTTCAAAATAAACATAAATTTTTCCATTTATGTCACATTTAAAATGACATATGTGGTGCTCATAAAAGCTCTGTGTTTACATTCATGAAGTCGTCTCTTGACTGTAGACTTTGACAATGATACATGAACCTTCCTCCTCCAGAATGTTGGCTGTTAACTGGTTTCACTTCACCAAGGAAAGAATCCTGCCAACATGTACTTTATTTGCCCTGCAAAAGCCTGGAGGTCTGTCCAGGCTATAACGCCAGCCCCATTGACTGGGTTAGGTTCCAGCCAGCCCATGACATTTCACTGGAATAAGCTGGGTTTAGAAAATGGATGTAGTTTAATTGTTTTCTGTGGTCTTCAAGGCCTTTTGGTGTTGCTTAGCTCACCACCTGCCTTCTTTTTAAGAATGGACCAAATTCTTGATGTGACCACTGAAGTTCTTTTTTTGCCTTTGTTTTCTCGTCATATTGAGTATTCTAAAGAAAAGCTATCACATGTAAATTCAACACTTTGCCATGGAATAATGAGATAACAGCTGACATATGACCACGAAACGCTTGTCAGTAACATCAGCATTTCTTCTTGCTGCTGTCTGGGACCAGTGGCAACATTTCCAAGTTTTTGTTCGAACATTGACCAGAAGGTGGTTCTGTGGAATACAAGCTGGATGGAAAATTTATCAGCTGGTGTGTCCTTCATGCTACCTGTCTGTGTTCTTGGACAAGACACTTCATCTGCACTGTCTTAGTCCACCCAGCTGTAAATGACTGGGGAAGTAACCTGTGATGGACTGCCATCCCATCCAGAGGAAGTCACAGTCATCTGCTTCATGCTACGTTATCCGTGGAAAAGCACCATCCCGATGAGCCTCGGCGCCTGTACAGGACTTACTCCTTCGACATGGACGAGGCTAACAGAAGCCAGCGTTAGTGAACGTGACGCCAACATGTTCATTCCTGCAGCTTTTACTGTCACTGTGAGGGGACGCTGGCCGAACTTTCCCTCTATCCAGGGACTGAATGTCTCTTTTTTTAAATAAAAGGAACAAAGAAAGTAATTGTTACAATGCATTTAATTGTTCCCAAAGGCACAGAATGTGACATGTTTCATCCTTTTGTCTCAGATCCCTCACAGCCTGAGTTTGTCTCACACTTTAACAGACTTTCTCCATTTCTAAATTTGTGATATCTAAATAAAAATGTGTAGGTTGTCTGGGTTTCTTCCCCAGCATAATCTTATTATGTGTAAACGTTCTTGGATGCTCACTGGCTCTGTCTGAAACTCTGCGAGCCGTGTGTCGGGTGTTGTCTCTGAGGGAGGGCTGCTGCTGTAATTAACTCATTTGCTAATGAATTTAAGCTATGTATGCATCTTAAAACGTCCCGCTTGGTATGTGGCTCTTCCTGTCACTGTCGCTTGAGGAACAGCCTGCAACGTCAGTGATCCGCGCCAACGCGGCCGCTGCCAGCTTATGCACAGACACACAATGATGCAGAGAGACGAGCGCACTCAGGCAGTGATGAGGCATCTCCATCTCTCAGCGGGGGCCTGGTACCTCTAATGGGGAGGGAGGACAGGACTCGTCTGTGTCCTGTCACGGCTCTCACAGAGGGGGGAGGGAAAACTAATGGCAGGCTGAATGCCTGAAGGTGGAGAGGAGAGGGGGAGAAAGAACCACAGAGGGACGGAGGGAACGTTTGCTTGATTAAGCTTTGACAAGAGCTTGAAGAAATTCATTCACGCTGGACGTAGTGTAATTATTTCAGCATAGAAATAAAAGTTGGGACTTAACTGAGTGTCCGAGCCTACAGGATAAAGAAGCAGAAGTCTGGTTCCACAACACACACACACGGTTTGAAATGAAGTTAGCTCTCAGTGAACTTTAGCGGCACGCCCCCCTTTCATTCTTCTCAGTGTAATTCACTTGTAACAGGCGAGGAGAAAAACAGCCGAGAGCTCGGAGCTCGCACAGCCAAAAGAGCTTTCAGGCTCTCCAGTGAAGTGCTTGGCACGGTCACCAGGAGGCAAAATGTCAGAACATTGTTCATGTGAGCTGTGGGAAGAGAGAGGAAAACAGCAGCGAGATGGAAGGCCAGACAAACTCCGACGGTGCCATTTCCACACTGAAGCCACAGCTTCAGCAAGAAGCAAATAAATAAATATATAAAAATTAGTTTTACTGTGCAAACCAGAATACATCTTTGGAATTTATGCAAAGCCAGACAAAAAGGCCATATTTACAGGCAAGCAGGAAATTACCTCAGTAAATATAATTAACTCCCATATATATTTATATAAAAACAAACAAACAAACATTATAGTTAGCTTTACCTTAGCCTAGCTGTGCTCTTCGATGTTGATCTGGCTGTATCACAAGGTGCAAACAAGTGGAGTTCCAAGTACTATGGTTAGTCTAGTCCCTCTCTTTATTCAAAAGCATATGAAGGTTACCACCTCGCTATTCAAGAGTGTGAGCTTTCAGTTTGAGAGTGTGATTTATTAATTTCACTAATTCTCTAAGACACAATACATCATCCTCATTCAGATCATCTTCTTGTTTAATGACAGCTGCCACCCAGCTTAATGGTGCACTGCCACCGGCTTCTGCTCTGGATTGTGAATCACAATGTTTCATTCAGATCAGTATACAGATCTAGTTTGTTACATGCATAGATGGCATCTTGTGGCTGTGATATTGTGACATCCATACATGAATAAACAAAAGGAGTTCTATGAAGAAGCTGGGGACGAAGCAGCATGGACACGGGTCTGTGTGCAGGATTATATGCGTTTCATATACAAGTCATTTATAAGTCACAGGAGCAGCAAAACAAGGCAGAAAAGTGACTTATAGTCCAGAAATACCCGTGTACATATATTTTAAAGTGAACAAATTACCAAAAACAAGAAATTTTTTTTTTTATTAAAGTATTTTGGAGTATTTCCTGTAAACTTTGAAACCTTTCTTATTGCATATTGAATCCTGGAAAAATGATGCGCTCTAATGAGGGTGTAAATGTGTTTATAGTACACCGGCTAATATAAGCCACAGGTTTGAAAACCTGAAGCAGCTTTTCTTATTTTATTTTGTAATCGACTAGCAGCAGCCATCTGCTTCAAGAGACTAACCGACTACACACACGCACGCACGCACGCACGCACGCACGCACGCACGCACACACACACACACACACACACACACACACACTCAGTTTGTGTCTCTCTGAAACAGAGTAAAATGGTGAAAACATTTTAGTGTGGCACCTTGTCAAAGTTCAAACACAGCCTGAGTCTTTGTAGTGTGCGTCGAGTGATGACAGTCACCTAAATGAACGCTTTGTTTTGGTGCAGACAAATTCAAAGGAGAAAAATGTGACCCGATTCCAATTCAGGCTGTAATTGCTGTCGATAGTCACGCAACATTCCCCATAATCATGGACCAGGAGAAGGCCACAAACTGTTGTCACTCGGTGCACAGATGCCATGTGACAATGAGGCTTTAAATAGCAGCGTGTCTGCAGCTGACTGACCACACCCACAATCATTCTGACAACAATGGTGCCGACAACAGTCAGCCATCACAGAGACAATGTGCGAATTAGGGAAAATGAATTTCATGAAGTGCAGCCCAACTTTAAGAAGCTGCACATGATGCAGCCTCAACCTTAATTAAGCTCTGTAAAGGTCATCTTCTCCAGTTAATTATGGTCACAAATTATTTTGCATTATCACCTTCCTCAGACAAAACCTGCAGATCAACAACAGCGGCTGTGAGGCTGTTTGACCCTGCGGCCCCAGAACACAAACTCGGTGACTGCAGCTGTTTGACAGAGGCACTGACTCCGCCTCCGTTTCTCTTCCTCATTACCCCCCCTCAGGTCCATTTTTGGCATTTGCTCTCAAATTTACCCAGATGTGTTTGCAACTTGTTGACCATCTTGCAGACAGCTGTGGAATGTCCAGGATGATTGTTCCAGAAAGCAAGCTGAAGTCCTGGTGGATTTTTTTTTAAGCCACCCTCAGCCCTCCGTAGAATCATGCCCCAGCACATAGGAGACAAACAGTTTGTGTGATTATTCCACACATTACTCACATGTCTCAAACTCGTTAATCTTAATGGAGTAGTGCTAAACTGACAGTAATTAATCATGCCTGGAGTTCATATGAGGAAGCCGTTCCTCTCGTGATGTCCTCCAGTATGGTCATGATAATGATTTCATTCCTGGATCCATTAAATTCTTTGTGTTGTTGGACCCCAGCGGTTGGAGATGGCCGACGACACGCCGGCTGCTGCAGAGAGATGGATGCATTTGGCAGTGGTGGGGTGGAGCAGTGGTCTGCCCGGGCGGTTGTTAACCATGACCTGGGGCGGTTCAGTGAAGTGGTGAATGTGGCGCAGCAGTAGATGCTCAGAGACTTCACTTGTTCTTAGCCTTTCTACTGGCAAATTTAAATGATTTGATGTTAACACAGTTACCTCCATCAGCTCCTGCAGGAGGGATGGAGCTTATTTGATCACTGCAGCCTGTTTTTTTGTGGCTGAAGGATATCACAAAGTGATGGAAGGATTCTGACACACAGTTGTGGAGAGGCGGTTTTTCTGGCAGAGAAGTAGATTAACATTTGGCAGTGATCTGGATTTACTTCAGAATTATTCTTTTTCAATCATTTCCTTCCACATTGCACGTTAGCTGTTCCTTTACTCTCTTCAACCTTCTCCTCTTACAAAGATCCAATTAGGAAAACTCAGAAATCAGATTCCTGCATAATAGTTGGTCAGTTTTGGTTTGCACCAATTCAGTACTCACAGTTTCTTAACCTCAGTAACCTCAGTTTCTGCAGGTACTTCAGTACCCTTGAACCGCTTATCCAGGATCAGGTCACAGGGTGTGAGGCAGTTCACCCTGGACAGGATGCCAGTCTGTCACAGGGTCACATACAGACAAACAAACACATTCACACCGACGAACAATTTAAAGATTCCAATCCACCTAACCTGCATGTCTCTGGATGTGGGAGGAAGCCAGAGCACCCAGAGGGAACCCACACAAACACGGAGAGAACATGCAAATTCCACACAGAAAGGCCACAGGTGGGAATCGATCCCATGACCTTCTTGCTGTGAGGCAACAGTGCTAACCACTAATCCACTGTGCTGCCCCCAATTCAGTACTCATCCGAGTTAACTTGGCCAGCTGACAATTATCTCAGACATAATGTGGTCACCACAGTTTGTCTGCAGACCTCCTCTGTCTTTTGGCTGCTCCCGTTAGGGTTCAACACAGCAGATCATCCGTTTCCATCTTACCCTGTCCTCTGACCTCTGACCTCCCTCCCTCTTCTCCTTCTGCCTGGTGGCTCCATGATTACCATCCTTCTCCTTATACAATGAATCCAGAAACTATTCACAGCACTTCACTTTTTCCACATTTTGTTATGTTACAGCCTTATTCCAAAATGGATGAAATTATTTTTCCCCTCAAAATTCTACTCACAACACCCCATAATGGCAACATGAAAAAAATACACTTTTTTTTTTGCAAATTTATTAAAAATAATAATAATTAAAAAAAAATAAGAAATTACATGTCCATAAGTATTCACAGCCTTTGTTCAATACCTTGTTGATGCACCTTTGGCAGCAATTCCAGCCTCAAGTCTTCTTGAATATGATGTCATAAGCTTGGTGCACCTATCTTTGGGCAGTTTGGTCCATTCCTCTTTGCAGCACCTCTCAAGCTCCATCTGGCTGGATGGGGAGCGTCTGTGCACAGATATTTTCAGATCTCTCCAGAGATGTTCAATCAGATTCAGGTCTGGGCTCTGGCTGGGCCACTTGTCATGAGTGTAGAATTTTGAGGGAAAAAAAGTGAATTTCATTCATTTTGGAATCAGGCTGTAACATAACAAAATGTGGAAAGTAAAGTGCTGTGAAAACTTCCCAGATGTGCTGTAGGTCATTAATTACCAATCACATCCCAGAACCATGGTAATACTGGATGCACTTGGACCCTAAAGATTTGGATCTTTCTTCTTCTGCAAAGATATCAGCATCGCTAAACACCTCTGTAAAGTAACCTCATTACTCAATAAAGTCTTTCCAGGCATCAGGTGATCTTAAAGGCTGAAGACGTGAATGTCACAGCTGAGATAAATGGATGCCTCTACAAGTTCAACACTTTCACTACATACAGATGATGGTTGAGTCCAGGAACTCATTGAAAGCCTTAGCCTTGATTGAGGATAATCTCAAACTCAGACACTCAGATTCCTCACTCAACTTCTCAAGGGCTGCAATCAGGATATCCATCACTTCCACAAAGATCACAGCATCATCCACGAAACAGAGGTCAGTAAACCTTTCTTCAGCCAACAAAAGCACCCACGTCACTGATTTCACACCTCTACCCAACATCTGGTCCATGCCAGCAATGAACAGTGCAGAAGCCAGAACACATCTCTGAGGAACGCCAGTTCTCACTGGGAAAACTCACTTTAAAAAAAAAAAAAACAGATTCTCAGGGTTCCACCTTGAAGACTAAACTGAAAATAAGTAAATAAAGAAGCAACATTCCCTCACACAAACTGCTCAGGACTGAATCTGGATCTTCTGGGTCATTTCCATGAACCTCAAACTGACTGACATTGTGACGGTCCAAACATGAGTAACCAACAGTGTTTCTGTGAAGACGCCGGCGACGCAGCAGCACGGACATGGACACGGTCTGTGTGCAGGATGACGCCTGTTTATTTGAGCACAGTTGTAGCGAGCCATCGTTACCAGCTTGAGTTCAAAGCAGCGTTCGCGGCACCAGACCTCATATCTCTATAAATACCTGTCAGGATGTGCGTGCTAGCAAATAAATAAATACATAAATGTACTACACTTATATAGCGCTTTTTCATCTGCATCAGACGCTCCAAGTGCTTTACAATAATGCCTCACATTCATCCTGATGTGAGGCTGCTGCCATACAAGGCGCCCACTGCCCACCGGGAGCAACTCAGGATCCAATCAGCCTGGGATTTGAACCGAGGATCCTCTGGTCTCAAGCTCAACACTAAACCATCCCCTCCCCTGACCTTTTTCCATTCCAAACACCCACAAGTGGGACTCATCAGCGGAGCTGCTTTTAACCACAGCTGGCAGCTTCAAGATGCAAAGATTATCAACACTAATGAATATTAGCTAACTTGCAGCCGCTGAGAGTTGAGATATTGCGCCTCCACTGATTCCCCCGTTGGGTGAAGACAGCTTCATCCCGTGGCAAGTCCCTGCTGCATCTCTGCTGACTGACGGGGGCTGTGCCGGACCCGGTTCAAGATGACTCCAGTGGGATACCCGAGTGAGGGAGCAGCACGGGCTGAGAGAACGAACACTGTGTGTGTGTGTGTATGTGTGTGTGGGTGGTTATATAACGGGGGAGAATTCAGGGCAGCAAAATTAACACAAGGCGCAGTGAGTTGGAATATCACAGAGAGCAGGTGGCTGAGAACGACAAGGAGCGAGACCGCAAGGACGCTGGCAGATGGCTGCGTGTCCGTATTCACCGAAGAATGAACGAGAAGCTCCTGAACACAACCTGAAGACGCTAACGTCAGTGTGGCCTCACGCAGCTTCACCCACAGGCTCCAAACCTGCATTCTGCTTTTAGTGCCACAAATTACACCTTCGGGAGAAATGACTCCGACACAGAGAGGCGGGCCTTTGTGACAATAACTGACACAAAGACAAAAAACAAAACAAAACAAACAAACCAGAGCGCCGCACTCGTAGAGTACAAACCTCCACCAACCTCGTTTCCAATTCCACTAATTTTTAGCTTGGAAAAAAGTTTCAAGGTCAAAGTCCAGTTAGAAGTGGCTTTTCATAAACTAAATTATAATACAAAATATAGATTAAAATCAAATTTCCGCTAAATCTACAATACGGGTCAGAAGTGGATCAAACTTAAGTCTGTTCATCGAGAGTGTCAGTTTGCACCTTATTGTCACAAATGTGAGTGACTGAGGCACGTTTGATTGACATATGCAAAATGTACATCACATGGGCTTTTCAATACTAAAATCAAATGCCCACAAAATCCACAATCTGAATCAAACTTTGTCAGGCAATAAAGAATACCATCCTACATAACACTCTCAAATATGAAAGAAATTAAATCTTTTCTTGACAGAGTTATGAATTTTTGAAAATTCATTCAATGTTAAAGATCTGGATTTTTCCAGTATTTTTCCTGACTTATCATTATATGAATCCTCTAAAAACTTCATAAGAATATATGAAAATTTGTGGGCTAGAGGCTGTTCACAAACAGACAAACAAACGGGTAAAATCATAACCTCCTTCAACTTCACTGGCTGAGGTAAAAAACAACTTGGTTATTTTATAGAGGAGACTTGTGCATGAATAAAATCATCATGAAATTAAGAGTAAAGTCTAAACATTGGATACATGCAGGTTTTTAAGATTAATCAGGGTTCACGCTGAGGTCAGCCCAGCGTACGGCCGCCTCGGTAATTCAGCCCATTTACACAAACACAAAAGGAAAACCTCAGCGCTGTGGAAAGTGGCTAAAGCCGTGTGACTGATGTCAAACACAAACACACCCTGAGCCGCAGGTCCTCATTATTTCGGACTCGGTGTCTTCTGATCACAGGGGCCAGCGCTGCTGGAGGGCCGGCGCTTGGACACCGCTGTGAAAATCCATCGACCACCTGCTCAAAGGGAAATGGGCTGTTCCAAAAAGGAGACCGCGAGGTGAAAGTAAAGCGCAGAGTCACTGTGTTATTTGCATAATAAACACTGGACTACATGTGCGTCACCAATTTGCCGCCTTTTGTGCGCCAATATACTGATTTTCATATGAAGCTGTGATCGTATGAATGCAGTAAAACACATTTTGCACATATACCTTCTCCATTATGGTGCATGCGGTGTGTCGTGACAGTACTGTGCAGAAGGACGAGACGCGCACCACGGAGGTGCACAGCTCAAATTTGATGAACTCTGTCAGTGCAGTGCAATTATTTTTGTATGGTTATGTAGAACAGGGCGGCAACTGATAACATCTGAATCAGGAACTCCACAAGTGCGCAACAACACAATTTCTTACAAAGTACAAAGCATAAAAACCTGCACTGGGAAACAACCAGTTTTAAATTTGGATGTCTGTGTCGTAAAACACATTGAAGGCAAAAATAAGTGTCAAGCTAATGAGATGGCTAATGCTAAAGCTAACTGACAGTGGTAGAAGAAATGGGGAGTATGCCAGTCACCCTAAAGTCCACTATGCCTAGTATTAAGGAGAGCTTGTTGAAGTTGTTTTTACATTTATGGCAGACCTACAAAAGTGTGACAATAAAAAAACATTTAATTAACATTTGTTGATTTTCCATTCAACAGATTTATAGACAACAGTACAATCAAAGGTGATTAGTGGTGTATGTCAACAGAATCATATGTTTTATTTTTGTAAATTGAACAAAACTGGATCTGGTTTGTTAGCTATTTGAAAGTATTACATTAATTTGTGAACTTTGAAATTACAACCCCAACCTGATTTTAAGCATCTTGTGCAAATGTCTTCTAGTCAACTAACAACTTATCTTTATATTAACCCTCTGGAATCCAGGACATAATTGGCCGTTTTGAGTACTTTTGGTGTCATTTTTTTCAGCACAACCTCACCTGTGTGACTTTACAGTTTCTCATTCATTCTGACCTACTGTATTAACACAGTGAACCTAAAATCATACAAAAACATAAAATCCAAGTAGAAAAAATGTTTGGTTTTTTTTTTACTGTGAAAACCACACAAACCATTTTCATGACTTAAAATGTAAATATAAATTGTAAATTTCAAAAACATATGTACAAATGTAGCAAAAAAACAAAGTTAAATACAGCTATTTACACAAATGCAGGAAATGCTTCAGGTGGTTTTTTTGTACAATTACTTACAAAACAGCCAGATATCACAATAAGATTTAGAATGTAAATATAAAATGTACATTTCAAAAACATATTGTGCGTGAAATGTTAATGCTAAACTATTTACAAAAAAATCAGATGTCAAAATAAGATGCAACACAAATTATTTGTGCCACTCAAAAAAACAATTTCTGTCCAAGACAACACAGAGGGGCACATCGCAGGCCTGACACTTCCACAGTGTGTCACTCCTCTTGTTGTCCACCTGAAGGCACCGTTGGCACCTCAATCTGCCTTTTGGTGAGGATCTGTGCCTGTCACGATTGCCACAGGAACGTGGTTCTGGCTCCTGTTCTGTGAGAGATCTGTTTTGTCTGTGCCACACAGTTGGCACACCAGCTCCATCATAACGTCCTTGTGTGTCATGAGCTGCACTTGCTTGACACTGCTGATCTCACGATGCATGATTAATGCATTTGTGGTTGCAATGTCAAGGAAGTGCAGCAACACTGTCCTGTACCAGCGTGCAGTTTTCCGATGGGTGGAGTAGTACTGGATGAGATGGACAGATAGGTCGACTCCACCCATGTTTTATTATAAGCCAACACTGGGGTAGGACAGGGAATGTCTTTCACTGTCCAGCGTCCATCCTTCGCATCCTTCACCCTTCTCCACACTATCTCACTCGAAAATGCATGATGGATGGTGGAGCACACAGACACCTCCTGTGTGTCCATCCACTTTACAAACACCAGAGGCCCCTCTCTTATCCATCTTATAGATCCTCTTTCAGATTTTTCTGTGAGAGCATTTGCCCTCCCTCTGTGGGCATCCTGGTCTGTTCTCCCTGTATGTGCAACATGCCCCAAACTTCCTGTTAGCCAGGTCGAGGAACAGTTTGGGACTCATGTAAAAATTGTCCATGTAAATGTGGTACCCAGTACCAAGTGAGGATGGATGGATCACATTCTTGACCACATCATACACTCAACAAAAACACTGGCAAGACTGTGACCCCAAGTGAGCACGGGCTGTCATACACTCAACAAAAATATAAACGCAACACTTTTGGTTTTGCTCCCATTTTGTATGAGATGAACTCAAAGATCTAAAACTTTTTCCACATACACAATATCACCATTTCCCTCAAATATTGTTCACAAACCAGTCTAAATCTGTGATAGTGAGCACTTCTCCTTTGCTGAGATAATCCATCCCACCTCACAGGTGTGCCATATCAAGATGCTGATTAGACACCATGATTAGTGCACAGGTGTGCCTTAGACTGTCCCACAATAAAAGGCCACTCTGAAAGGTGCAGTTTTATCACACAGCACAATGCCACAGATGTCACAAGATTTGAGGGAGCGTGCAATTGGCATGCTGACAGCAGGAATGTCAACCAGAGCTGTTGCTCGTGTATTGAATGTGCACTAATCATGGTGTCTAATCAGCATCTTGATATGGCACACCTGTGAGGTGGGATGGATTATCTCAGCAAAGGAGAAGTGCTCACTATCACAGATTTAGACTGGTTTGTGAACAATATTTGAGGGAAATGGTGATATTGTGTATGTGGAAAAAGTTTTAGATCTTTGAGTTCATCTCATACAAAATGGGAGCAAAACCAAAAGTGTTGCGTTTATATTTTTGTTGAGTGTATGACAGCCCGTGCTCACTTGGGGTCACAGTCTTGCCAGTGTAAATGGTGAACTTGAGTGTGTAGCCATTACTTGAAACAGGCAACACAAAAGGTTTCATGCCCCATTTTGTTGGCTTGTCCTTCAAATATTGAGTCATTCCAGTTTTTGCCTTCGTTGCCACCATCCTTTCATCCACTGCCAGTTCCCTACTCGGGTGGTAATAAACTTAGCAGGCACTGTGTTCCAGCAGTCAGCACTGGGGCGTGTCTCTGCTGCGCTTCCGAGCGGAGATCTGGAAACAGAAGCATGCACTCTGACCCTCTGTTCATATCTCCGTGCGCACATTGGTGGATCCACCTGCTTTGGTTGCTCCTCGAGAACAAAAGAGGGATCATCTCTTTCAGCATCAGAATCCTCACTGTCTGTTTCAGACTCTGATGATGTGTTGTGCGCTCCGTCTTCCTCCAGTTAAAAAAAATAACTGAAGCGCTTGCTCTACATTCATAAAACGCCTAATTTTTACAAAAAAAAACCCAAACAACAACAAAACACTAACCACACATGGTTTCCACAAGTAATAAAGAGAAAGCGACCACACAACTAGACCCAAGTGGGGTGGGTGGGCTGTGATCAAACACACGTGGGTTACTGAACACATGTGGGGATAGTGACTTCTGATTGGTGGAAAATTCACGAGCCAGCCAACCAATGATGAAGAAGGAGTCATATTTCTTCCCACCTCTGTCGCTGCTGCAGTAGTGAAGGAAATGATCCTTTTGGCTGAGTGTGTGTGCATAAACGCGCAGTGAAAATGACAATAATATTCATGAAAATGCATGGCCTAAAAAAACAAAACAAAAAAAAAAACTAAAATAAGTCAAGTTATACTAGGCCTATTAACAAAATTTAAAAAGTAAAGGTTGAAGTCTCCCCATTCAACGTGCATTTAAAGGGAGCCTCAGAGCGCAGCAGACTGAGTGTTATGTCTGCTTAATTAAGTCATGTGACTTGTTACGTGACTCAAGAAGGTTTAATATACACCATCAAATAATATAAAGAGTGATGAGATTAGTGGATCCTAGGACTAGTGTACCCTTCCTGATGAAATGTTGTACAGTGCTGTCACAAGTTTAGAGGTGATTATAATTTGTGGCAAATAATGCTTCTTTTGGGCAGTATGACTGTTAGAAAGTGTCAAACAACCACAGTGCTAGCTAGTGTTGATTCCACTGCAGAATAAGTTGCAGGGTTCTGTATGAAATGGTCTGATTTCTGAGTAGATATTTGGCTTAGATATGTACATTAAGTTCTTGGAAATACCATCCACTGGCTTTTCAAAGCAGCAAAACCCTTTAGCTTTGTAGAAATCAGCTGAAAGGTTTTAAATATTCAAGGATAACTAAGTAAAACGACGCTCAGAAGAGCAGATTCCTTGGCCAAGGAAGAACTACTTCATATACCCGTGTAGGTTATAAGGACAAAAGCATCAAGTAAAAGTTGTCTGGTACAGCTAAGTGTGTGTGTGTGTGCACGTGTGTGTTTAAAGCCGTAGATGCAGCAGTGTAACCTGATGAACTCAACCTATCTATCAGATCAGGAACAGAGCCACTGACTGGATCACAGCACATTTAGACAGCCTCCTAATAACAACGTAAAGGCAAACCCGTGTGCTGTTTAAAAAGAAACGACCTGGACAAATTCACTAAACCTGCACTGAACTACAAATCACGTGTGTTGTTGGTCTCATGTTTTTCTGGTGTACTCAGGTCTTAATGATGTGACATCTTACTGCCTTTTTATTTTGGACTTCATATGATTTGCTGAGTGTGATATAAACAGACAACAAACCTCCGTCTCTCCCTCCGCTGCTGTAATTTCTCTATTATCATTTCACGTTCCTTCCTCTTGCCAAATTGTTGTTCCTCTATTTTCTCCGTGGTTTTTTATTTAGATTACGATTTTCAATACAACTGTCATGCTCATCATCTCCATAGTCCTTGGTTTTGTTTCTACTACAGCACCATCAGTTTTTATGACACATTATGACAAATTTAGGCTGTTTTACATTTTCTACAATAATCAAAGGTAATAAAACAAACCTAGCACAACAAATGGGTTTTGAAATGCTTATTTCTTCAAACATCTGCTTCTCTTTTAGGGTTTTTGTGTACTTCTGTGTTTGTCTTTGTTGTACTCATTGATACACTCCATCTATTCCGTCAGATTTTAAAAGAAAGTGTTCAAGGTAAACTGAGTTGCACGTATCCAAGCACTGATCGATAGGAAAAAAATTGCTAACCAAAAAGGACACTAGCTGCTAAAACACCTTCATATCATGTCAAAACAAAACTGCACCTCACCAATGTAGCACCAACACTGTGGACATACTTCACAAATTCATCAAAACAATGTGTTATCACGGAACACGTCACACCGAAATAAAGATACTGTTCACTGAAAACCTATTTTTATTCTCTTTCTTATGAATATTTTTTATTTTTATCTGTTTTATTCTTTTACTTCTGTTTTTATTTATGTATTTGAAATTTTTTATTCATTTTTAATTATTTATTATATTTTATGTTGAATTGTTTTATGTAAGGTGCCTTGAGACGGCTTTTGCTGTGATTTGGCACATTATAAGCTAATTAAATTAAATTAAATTAATTAAATCAACAATGTTTAGTTATTCCTCGGTCTCCTTTAGCAGTAATGGTACTTGTAATAAGTGTAGCTTATTCGTAGCTTTGGAGGCCAGGCTGGGCGAATTGGAGACTCGGCTCCGCACCGTGGAAAATTCTACAGCTAGCCACGCCCCTGTAGTCGGTGCGGACCAAGGAAGCTTAGCCGCCGTTAGTTCCCTTCCAGCAGATCCCGAGCAGCCGGGAAAGCAGGCCGGCTGGGTGACTGCGAGGAGGAAGCGTAGCCCTAAACAGAAGCCCCGTGTACACCGCCAACCCGTTCACATTTCTAACCGTTTTTCCCCACTCGGTGACACACCCGCCGAGGATCAAACTCTGGTTATTGGCGACTCTGTTTTGAGAAATGTGAAGTTAGCGACACCAGCAACCATAGTCAATTGTCTTCCAGGGGCCAGAGCAGGCGACACTGAAGGAAATTTGAAACTGCTGGCTAAGGCTAAGCGTAAATTTGGTAAGATTGTAATTCACGTCGGCAGTAATGACACCCGGTTACGCCAATCGGAGGTCACTAAAATTAACATTGAATCGGTGTGTAACTTTGCAAAAACAATGTCGGACTCTGTAGTTTTCTCTGGGCCCCTCCCCAATCGGACCGGGAGTGACATGTTTAGCCGCATGTTCTCCTTGAATTGCTGGCTGTCTGAGTGGTGTCCAAAAAATGAGGTGGGCTTCATAGATAATTGGCAAAGCTTCTGGGGAAAACCTGGTCTTGTTAGGAGAGACAGCATCCATCCCACTTTGGATGGAGCAGCTCTCATTTCTAGAAATCTGGCCAATTTTCTTAAATCCTCCAAACCGTGACTATCCAGGGTTGGGACCAGGAAGCAGAGTTGTAGTCTTACACACCTCTCTGCAGCTTCTCTCCCCCTGCCATCCCCTCATTACCCCATCCCCGTAGAGACGGTGCCTGCTCCCAGACCACCAATAACCAGCAAAAATCTATTTAAGCATAAAAATTCAAAACGAAAAAATAATATAGCACCTTCAACTGCACCACAGACTAAAACAGTTAAATGTGGTCTATTAAACATTAGATCTCTCTCTTCTAAGTCCCTGTTAGTAAATGATATAATAATTGATCAACATATTGATTTATTCTGCCTTACAGAAACCTGGTTACAGCAGGATGAATATGTTAGTTTAAATGAGTCAACACCCCCGAGTCACACTAACTGCCAGAATGCTCGTAGCACGGGCCGAGGCAGAGGATTAGCAGCAATCTTCCATTCCAGCTTATTAATTAATCAAAAACCCAGACAGAGCTTTAATTCATTTGAAAGCTTGACTCTTAGTCTTGTCCATCCAAATTGGAAGTCCCAAAAACCAGTTTTATTTGTTATTATCTATCGTCCACCTGGTCGTTACTGTGAGTTTCTTTGTGAATTTTCAGACCTTTTGTCTGACTTAGTGCTTAGCTCAGATAAGATAATTATAGTGGGCGATTTTAACATCCACACAGATGCTGAGAATGACAGCCTCAACACTGCATTTCATCTATTATTAGACTCAATTGGCTTTGCTCAAAATGTAAATGAGTCCACCCACCACTTTAATCATATCTTAGATTTTGTTCTGACTTATGGTATGGAAATTGAAGACTTAACAATATTCCCTGAAAACCCCTTCTGTCTGATCATTTCTTAATAACATTTACTTTTACTCTGATGGACTACCCAGCAGTGGGGAATAAGTTTCATTACAGTAGAAGTCTTTCAGAAAACGCTGTAACTAGGTTTAAGGATATGATTCCTTCTTTATGTTCTCTAATGCCATATACCAACACAGTGCAGAGTAGCTACCTAAACTCTGTGAGTGAGATAGAGCATCTTGTCAATAGTTTTACATCCTCATTGAAGACAACTTTGGATGCTGTAGCTCCTCTGAAAAAGAGAGCCTTAAATCAGACGTGAATGACTCCGTGGTATAACTCACAAACTCGCAGCTTAAAGCAGATAACCCGTAAGGTGGAGAGGAAATGGCGTCTCACTAATTTAGAAGATCTTCACTTAGCCTGGAAAAAGAGTCTGTTGCTCTATAAAAAAGCCCTCCGTAAAGCTAGGACATCTTACTACTCATCACTAATTGAAGAAAATAAGAACAACCCCAGGTTTCTTTTCAGCACTGTAGCCAGGCTGACAAAGAGTCAGAGCTCTATTGAGCCGAGTATTCCTTTAACTTTAACTAGTAATGACTTCATGACTTTCTTTGCTAATAAAATTTTAACTATTAGAGAAAAAATTACTCATAACCATCCCAAAGACATATCGTTATCTTTGGCTGCTTTCAGTGATGCCGGTATTTTGGTTAGACTCTTTCTCTCCATTCTCTCCTCTTTCATTAGTTACTTCCTCCAAACCATCAACATGTCTATTAGACCCCATTCCTACCAGGCTGCTCAAGGAAGCCCTACCATTAATTAATGCTTCGATCTTAAATATGATCAATCTATCTTTATTAGTTGGCTATGTACCACAGGCTTTTAAGGTGGCAGTAATTAAACCATTACTTAAAAAGCCATCACTTGACCCAGCTATCTTAGCTAATTATAGGCCAATCTCCAACCTTCCTTTTCTCTCAAAAATTCTTGAAAGGGTAGTTGTAAAACAGCTAACTGATCATCTGCAGAGGAATGGTCTATTTGAAGAGTTTCAGTCAGGTTTTAGAATTCATCATAGTATAGAAACAGCATTAGAGAAGGTTACAAATGATCTTCTTATGGCCTCAGACAGTGGACTCATCTCTGTGCTTGTTCTGTTAGACCTCAGTGCTGCTTTTGATACTGTTGACCATAAAATTTTATTACAGAGATTAGAGCATGCCATAGGTATTAAAGGCACTGCGCTGCGGTGGTTTGAATCATATTTATCTAATAGATTACAATTTGTTCATGTAAATGGGGAATCTTCTTCACAGACTAAGGTTAATTATGGAGTTCCACAAGGTTCTGTGCTAGGACCAATTTTATTCACTTTATACATGTTTCCCTTAGGCAGTATTATTAGACAGCATTGCTTAAATTTTCATTGTTACGCAGATGATACCCAGCTTTATCTATCCATGAAGCCAGAGGACACACACCAATTAGCTAAACTGCAGGATTGTCTTAGAGACATAAAGACATGGATGATCTCTAATTTCCTGCTTTTAAACTCAGATAAAACTGAAGTTATTGTACTTGGCCCCACAAATCTTAGAAACATGGTGTCTAACCAGATCCTTACTCTGGATGGCATTACCCTGACCTCTAATAATACTGTGAGAAATCTTGGAGTCATTTTTGATCAGGATATGTCCTTCAATGCGCATATTAAACAATTATGTAGGACTGCTTTTTTGCATTTGCGCAATATCTCTAAAATTAGAAAGGTCTTGTCTCAGAGTGATGCTGAAAAACTAATTCATGCATTTATTTCCTCTAGGCTGGACTATTGTAATTCATTATTATCAGGTTGTCCTAAAAGTTCCCTGAAAAGCCTTCAGTTAATTCAAAATGCTGCAGCTAGAGTACTGACGGGGACTAGAAGGAGAGAGCATATTTCACCCATATTGGCCTCTCTTCATTGGCTTCCTGTTAATTCTAGAATAGAATTTAAAATTCTTCTTCTTACTTATAAGGTTTTGAATAATCAGGTCCCATCTTATCTTAGGGACCTCATAGTACCATACCACCCCAATAGAGCGCTTTGCTCTCAGACTGCAGGCTTACTTGTAGTTCCTAGGGTTTGTAAGAGTAGAATGGGAGGCAGAGCCTTCAGCTTTCAGGCTCCTCTTGTTGTATGGCTGGGGGGCCTGGCTGCCTTTTTGTTTCTGTCTTTTGTTTTTCCTTCCAGGTGGCTTGCATTTGGGACTGAGTGGCTGTGTTGCTGAGGTTATCAGGACCTCACCCTGATCACCTGCGGCTCGTCAGGACTCACAGCTGAGGTGCATCTATATGGATTGGAACATGGTGGCATTTAAGACTGGAGTATACAGTGTGTATTTGCCAGAGACTCGACCTTGTGACCAGATGGGTGAGATCGTCGTCTCGGGAGCCATCTCATCATCAGTGGATGCAGAGAACGTCCAGGGTTTGATGCACGGTCTGTGAAAGAGGAGGGGGTGAGGTCTCACGCTCGTCAGCACACTTCCTGAGGTACGTTAGATTTTGTGACTAACATTTATACAGTCAGTAAATGTGGTGTCCCTCACACCTTTATTATATTGAGCTGTATGTTAGTCATGTATCGGCTTCCACTGCAGTGGAGTTTTGTGAACTGGATGTTCCATGCCTGCAGGTTGGGAAGCTGATTAGTAATCAAGCCAGGAAGTGTTTGCTGTTTATGTACACCTTTAAGTGTTCTCTCTGTGTGTAGAGTGTGGACTCACATAATGGTTCCTTCTTTCACAGACTCGGTTTGTTGCGGCCACCTGGGGGGTGTCGGCGGGGTCCTTGGGTCCGAACAGCTTCTGGCTCCAGACCGTTAGCGCTGCTGGGAGCGCACCACGCCAGACCGCACTTTCTTTTGTTATTTTTTGTATCACTGTTATGTATTAAATTCAGTTAGCCTTTGTACCGTGCTCTGCTTATTTCATACTGGGTCCTTCAAACGCTGGTCAGTTCTCCGAGCTGCGTCCGATACATAACACCTCTCCTGTGGAACCAGCTCCCAATTCGGATCAGGGAGACAGACACCCTCTCTACGTTTAAGATTAGGCTTAAAACTTTCCTTTTTGCTAAAGCTTATAGTTAGGGCTGGATCAGGTGACCCTGAACCATCCCTTAGTTATGCTGCTATAGACTTAGACTGCTGGGGGGTTCCCATGATGCACTGAGTCGGCGGGGTCCTTGGGTCCGAACAGCTTCTGGCTCCGGATCGTTAGTGCTGCTGGGAGCGCACCACGCCAGACCGCACTTTCTTTTGTTATTTTTTGTATCACTGTTATGTGTCGGACGCAGCTCGGAGAACCGACACATAACAGCAGTCTCTGGCCAAACATCACGGACCCAGCGGTAGCAGAGACGGTAACGCGCCGGGAAGGCGGCAGCAGACGTTCAGAAGTTATCCGGATCAGTTGCGGGTGCTCTCCGCCTGGATGGTGCGTGTTTGAGAACCCATTACTGAATACTGATTCGTGCTCTCTTGCAGCCGTGTTCCTGTGTGTGCCTTATCCGTGGGTCGTGGTGGAGTGTGAGTGGCGACGGCTTCGCGTCGCACTTCGACCGGATAAGAGGTTTGAACGGGAGCTGCAGGAGTGAGTCTGTAATGGGTGAACGCGCACGGCGGAGCTCTGTGGCACGGGTCGCGGTGCTTCCTGTGTTACAGTCGTAGCCCCGTTTCCCCGGGTAATGATAGCTACTGTGTCTGTTGTGTCAGCTCCGGTGTTATTTAGTTGAGCACATTTTGGTTGTGTGTTGCACACAGCTGCGCATGGAGATGCAGCTCGTTTGTTTTCTGTCACCAAAGGGGGTTTTTTCATTTTTAGCACTTTGGCTCCCTCTTTTGGTGACTTAGTCACATTACCGTTAAGCTCTTAAGTTAGAACAGGTGTGTTCGATTTGTTTGAGCTTAACGGTATACGTCACTTATTTGTTTTGTGTTAGTTCATTTTGTGTGGGTGTTTTTTGAGTTGGTTTTTGTGTGGGATTTTATTTTTTGTTTTCACTATTTAGTGTCTGGGGTCGTGACCCTGCAGTTCTGCCAAAAAAAAAAAAAAAAAAAAAAAAAAAAAAAAAAAAAAAAAAAGGGACCCGAGCAACCTTATGTCAGTCTGTTAGTCTTTCTTTTTATTTTTTTTTTTCAGTTTCACCTCCCAGGGTTTGATGGGACGGTCCCCTGGGGGGTCATGGGGGGGGTATTTGGGTTGTTGTTTTTTCTTTCTTTTTTTGTTTTGTTTTTTGTTATGCCCTCTCTTCTCCTCTGACTCCAGCCGTGTGAGCCGTAGTGTCGGCGTTGCTGGAGTGGTGCAGTGTGGTTATGCTGGGCGTTTCCCAGGTAACCTCTGCACTCGGGAGGGGAGGGGGGGTTTGGGGTATTTTTTTTTGTTCCCTCTCTTCTCCTCTGGCTCCAGCCGTGTGAGCCGTAGTGTCGGCGTTGCTGGAGTGGTGCAGTGTGGTTATGCTGGGCGTTTCCCAGGTAACCTCTGCACCTTGGGGGGGGGGGGGTGTTTTCCCCCCAGTTTCCGCCCTCAGGGTTTGACTGTGGTGTCCTCTGGGGGGGAAAGGGCTGTGGGTCCATCTAGCCATAGACGGCCGGGGCTGGGTCCGTTGGTCGTGAGGGGAGGTGTCTCCTGGGGTTGACGAGTGGTCCTCTGGGAGGCGCTGGGAGTCCCCGTGGGTGACGTTGGATCCCAGAGGGACCTCGGCTGTGGTTATTACTCCTGGAGCTGGCGGAAAGTCCTCTGGGGGGTGTTGGTCCCTACATGTCGTTGGGGGGGGGGTGTTTTAGCGCTTTTATTTGTAAGCTTAAGTTTGGGGTTTTTCTTTTCTCCTCATCCCGGGGTTTGATAGGACGGTCCCCTGGGGAGGGGGGGGGGGTGGTTTGGTTGTTTGTGTTTGTCTTTTTTGTTTTATGACTGATGACCGCACATGGTTGGATAAAGGCTGACCGCACAGGTTTAAGAACTCCTGGCCACACCTGTGCTAAGTGACTGACTGAAACAAAGGCAAGGATGCAGCCAGAGGAGAGGACATCAACCATTCTGTTGGAAGACGAATGCAGATGCGGTTTCCAGCCATGGTCCCTGGAGGGGGGTGTTTCTCCTGGGTCAGGTTTGTGTGGTCGCCGGGAGGCTTCCCGTGAGGGTGGGGTACTGTTGTATGGCTGGGGGGCCTGGCTGCCTTTTTGTTTCTGTCTTTTGTTTTTCCTTCCAGGTGGCTTGCATTTGGGACTGAGTGGCTGTGTTGCTGAGGTTATCAGGACCTCACCCTGATCACCTGCGGCTCGTCAGGACTCACAGCTGAGGTGCATCTATATGGATTGGAACATGGTGGCATTTAAGACTGGAGTATACAGTGTGTATTTGCCAGAGACTCGACCTTGTGACCAGATGGGTGAGATCGTCGTCTCGGGAGCCATCTCATCATCAGTGGATGCAGAGAACGTCCAGGGTTTGATGCACGGTCTGTGAAAGAGGAGGGGGTGAGGTCTCACGCTCGTCAGCACACTTCCTGAGGTACGTTAGATTTTGTGACTAACATTTATACAGTCAGTAAATGTGGTGTCCCTCACACCTTTATTATATTGAGCTGTATGTTAGTCATGTATCGGCTTCCACTGCAGTGGAGTTTTGTGAACTGGATGTTCCATGCCTGCAGGTTGGGAAGCTGATTAGTAATCAAGCCAGGAAGTGTTTGCTGTTTATGTACACCTTTAAGTGTTCTCTCTGTGTGTAGAGTGTGGACTCACATAATGGTTCCTTCTTTCACAGACTCGGTTTGTTGCGGCCACCTGGGGGGTGTCGGCGGGGTCCTTGGGTCCGAACAGCTTCTGGCTCCAGACCGTTAGCGCTGCTGGGAGCGCACCACGCCAGACCGCACTTTCTTTTGTTATTTTTTGTATCACTGTTATGTATTAAATTCAGTTAGCCTTTGTACCGTGCTCTGCTTATTTCATACTGGGTCCTTCAAACGCTGGTCAGTTCTCCGAGCTGCGTCCGATACATAACACCTCTCCTGTGGAACCAGCTCCCAATTCGGATCAGGGAGACAGACACCCTCTCTACGTTTAAGATTAGGCTTAAAACTTTCCTTTTTGCTAAAGCTTATAGTTAGGGCTGGATCAGGTGACCCTGAACCATCCCTTAGTTATGCTGCTATAGACTTAGACTGCTGGGGGGTTCCCATGATGCACTGAGTGTTTCTTTCTCTTTTTGCTCTGTATGCACCACTCTGCATTTAATCATTAGTGATTGATCTCTGCTCCCCTCCACAGCATGTCTTTTTCCTGATTCTCTCCCTCAGCCCCAACCAGTCCCAGCAGAAGACTGCCCCTCCCTGAGCCTGGTTCTGCTGGAGGTTTCTTCCTGTTAAAAGGGAGTTTTTCCTTCCCACTGTCGTCAAGTGCTTGCTCACAGGGGGTCATTTTGACCGTTGGGGTTTTTCTGTAATTATTGTATGGCTTTTGCCTTACAATATAAAGCGCCTTGGGGCAACTGTTTGTTGTGATTTGGCGCTATATAAATAAAATTGATTTGATTTGATGTGCAGGCGCTTTCTCCTTGCTGTGATCTGTGTTTTATTGTTACCTTATGTCCAAGAAATAAAGTGAATAATGGAGGTGGATTTTGGAGTCATCAGCAAACATGTTATATGAATACACCACTGGTACAATATAAAAGGTATCTGGCGCACAGCTGATGGTACACTCAAATATAACGCAATGCTAAAATATCCTCAGCTGTATGAGCATAAAAATAGGAAACAGAAAGTGACATTTTGACCTCTTAAAATATGTTAAGGTTAGCAATCTTTGAACTTGTCCAAGGTCTGTGTCCCAAGAATGTTCCCTGTGAATTTGAAGACTGACAGTAATAGAACTTGACTTATGCTGAGCACAGACGGATGGAAGGACAGACGGACAGACAGACGGACACAAGGCCTTCGCAATACCCTATGGCCATATTTTGACCTCGGTTAACAATGACTCATTGTGGATGAACTCAATTCTATTATGAGGAGAATCTCCATCTAATAAATATATGTAGCTCCAACTCAAATAAAACACATGCATGCAAGATAATTTAATTAAATTTGGTTGGACTACATATATTTATTACATGGAACTCCAATCGCAGTGAGTCAGTTTTTACCTGAGGCCAAAATATGGTCATCGAGTATTGTGAAGGCTTTGTGTCCATCCGTCCGTCTGTCCATCCGTCTGTCTGTCTGTGCTCAGCATAAGTCCAGTCCTATTACTGCCACGGTCTTCAAATTCACAGGGAACATACACATGATGTCTTTATTTTCTGGTGGACTTTAAAACAATGTTTGAAACGCTGGTGTTTCAAAGGATTTCTAATGTTTCGAAGCACTGTTTTGAGTTAGCCATTGCTAAATGGCAGCACCAATTAAATTTTGGCACCAAGAACAGCCACACCTTCGATCTGTCCTTTAATTACAGCTTTTTAAACTGCCCATTCTGTTGTGTATTTCAGGTCATATAATGATGTCTTCCTTTTCAGGTAGAGCCTGAAACAACACTTTCCTTTTCATTTAGTTTATGTAGCACCAAATCACAACAAAGCGGCCTCAAGGCGCCTCACACAAGTCAGCTCTAACCCCACCAAGCTTGTAACATGACTGCTTCAGAGGTTTCACTATGTTTCCAAAAAGACACTACTATTACACTGTACCAAGGAAACGTTCTGGCACCATCCCCAACCACATGTTCCACCTATTCTTTAATTCCAGTTTTACCTTCCTGTTCTGTTGAATACTTTGTTCCATATTTGCCCACATACTGGGCATCACCAGCTTGTTTAACACGCTGATGTTTAGAGCAGCACAGACGTGTCTGTGGGATGTCAACAAAGACAAAACAAAGTTATTTTGGACATTGATCAGGTGCATCAAACTTCACTAGCAACAACCTTATTATCTGGCATTTAAGTCTTTGTTTTTTTACTAAATTGGTAAATCCTGTGACTTACAATCCACCACAACTTATATACAGAAAAATCAAATGGTCATTATTAATAATAATGAACATTTATATATGGCGTTTCAAGGAATCAAAGCACGAAACAAAATAAAGTCTAACAATCAAAAAGGTTTGACATACTCTGGTGCAACTTGTACTCCAGAAAATACGATAATCAGTTCATCCTCGTTATGTGCCCTTTTTAATGTGGTGAGTTACTACATGATATTATTTGTTGTTTTATATTTATTGCCTTGGCACCCTGACTGGGACGAGCTCGCTCACTACCAGCATGGGGAAAATCAAAATGCAGTAAGATTTTTTAAAACAGCAGCTTTAAACCTCACAGGTCAGTGGAGATGTGAACCCTGTGCACTTTGTCTTTATACAACTACATCTGTTGCTCAAGTTCACTACAAGAGAATAAATTCATTTTAAATCATCATGGTGTTTTTTTTTTTAAGGCACTGCTGCTTAAAGTGAGGGTTTTGGCCTGTTTTGGACCCTTCAGATTGGTTCTACCTCAAAGCACAGGTGCTGACTCAACACTAGAAATCAACTGCACAGTTATGTTTGACCCTGATCTTAAAGGTCACATCTGGATTTGACTCGATCCACATGGCTTCATTTCACTGTTTAGTGGACTCACTCTCCCAGAATCCAGCAGGATAAAGTGTTGCAGAAAGCCAGAGATCCTTTATCTTCTCAGTCTGCTCCCCTTCTGTGTGGGCATCTGCTAACTGTGTGTTTGCCATCTGATGAAAACTATCACTAAGTGGAGTATCTGATTGGTGCCGCAGGGTGCCGGTGTCATGGTGGATGGCTCACCGTGATCCAGGATGATAAGCTGGGCACTGGACTGGATGTTGCCCACATCATTTTCAGCAAGGCACTGATAAAAACCCTCGTCTGACTTGACCAGACCCAGAACCTGCAGGTTGTGCTGATTCTGAAGAACAGCCAGAAACAAAAGAACACACAAATGGGGAAAAAACTATACAAACACTTCAGGAGGCACAGAAGAAAAAGAAAATGAGCTTACGATTATTTTGAAGTAGTCACTGGGGATGACGGCGTCTCCGTTCTTGACCCATTTGACAGTTGGCGCCGGTGAGCCGATGACTTCACACTCAAACACAATATCCATGGACTCGTGGGCATAAATGTTGCTCGGGCGTTTGGCAAATCGGGGAGGAACTGTGGAGTCCAGACAAGAAAAACGGAGACAAAGATATCATCACAACACTGGGAACAAGAAGGGACGAAAAAACAAAAAACATTTCACATCAATCTCTGGCCTCTGCCAAGAAAAATAACGAAATACAATTAAAACACACCCGTGTCCGGTGCCACACCTCAGCTTCAAACACTAGACGACACAGAGTACTGCTGATCCAGGATCTGGGTTCATACAGCATCCAGAGGAGTAAAAGTTAACATGGGAGGAAGAAAAACACAACCCTTAGATGACCTTTGCTCCCTTTTTACTTCAACATGAGAGCTCCTTTCTGTAACCACTTGTCAGCCGCGAGAGCACCCGCGGATGTTTCCCCCCGTCCCGGTAATGACGGTCAGGAGTTATCTGATCTTGTGGGGTGATACAGCAACTCATCAATCTGTCCTGGAACAAGGTCAATGGGATGGCAGAGCCCACTGCGTCCTCGCCTTCCTCTTACAAACCAACGTGTGTGTGTGTGTGTGTGGTGTGCCATCTCTGATAAGCACCAAGCTCACTGACCACATTTTAAATGGCTTTTTTCTTCTTTTAAGCGTATGAAGCCTCCTGGCCTTTGTGATAGCTGGTTATTTGCATCCACTTTGAGTATTCACAAAGTAGCAGCGTGGGGACAAGGTTCTTTCCTAAATGTTGTTGGCAGAGTGAGAGAATGTGAGATCATGTTTTATCTGTGACGATGCAGTAGCTAATTTAATGTAATTAAAACATTTATCTTGAACCTTACTGCAGAAACACAAAAAAAAAGACGAGTAAATTGCAGCTGGTTTCAGTGTGGAAACGCTGCAATCCGATACAATTCTTTGTATAATGCAGACATTCATTTTCCAAGCTACATCTAAATAATACAAGTGGCACTGCTTACCTTCAAACACATGAGTATTTCATGAAAAACCAGCGACTTTCATCAGATTTTGGCTACTGTGCTGCAGCACTATGGCACTGCCTCTGCTCACCTTTTTGTTCACCACTGGGGGCAGCACCACATACAGCAGCACAAAGTGGAGCATAGAAGAAGCCCAGAAGAAGAACCCAGCGGTTGATTCAGATAAGACTCTATTTGCAATTCATATTCCCAGTGTCAAAACTCCACAAGCCACTATGAGGTTCCACAGGGGCCAGTGTTGGGCACCTCTTGTTCATCAGTTACCTCCTCCCTCTTGGCAACAGCTTCTAGCACTGAGGTCTCCAGTTCCATCTTATGATGATGATGATAAGAGATTAGAGCATGCCATAGGTATTAAAGGCACTGCGCTGCGGTGGTTTGAATCATATTTGTCTAATAGATTACAATTTGTTCATGTAAATGGGGAATCTTCTTCACAGACTAAAGTTAATTATGGAGTTCCACAAGGTTCTGTGCTAGGACCAATTTTATTCACTTTATACATGCTTCCCTTAGGCAGTACTATTAGACGGTATTGCTTAAATTTTCATTGTTACGCAGATGATACCCAGCTTTATCTATCCATGAAGCCAGAGGACACACACCAATTAGCTAAACTGCAGGATTGTCTTACAGACATAAAGACATGGATGACCTCTAATTTCCTGCTTTTAAACTCAGATAAAACTGAAGTTATTGTACTTGGCCCCACAAATCTTAGAAACATGGTGTCTAACTAGATCCTTACTCTGGATGGCATTACCCTGACCTCTAGTAATACTGTGAGAAATCTTGGAGTCATTTTTGATCAGGATATGTCATTCAAAGTGCATATTAAACAAATATGTAGGACTGCTTTTTTGCATTTACGCAATATCTCTAAAATCAGAAAGGTCTTGTCTCAGAGTGATGCTGAAAAACTAATTCATGCATTTATTTCCTCTAGGCTGGACTATTGTAATTCATTATTATCAGGTTGTCCTAAAAGTTCCCTAAAAAGCCTTCAGTTAATTCAAAATGCTGCAGCTAGAGTACTGACGGGGACTAGAAGGAGAGAGCATATCTCACCCATATTGGCCTCTCTTCATTGGCTTCCTGTTAATTCTAGAATAGAATTTAAAATTCTTCTTCTTACTTATAAGGTTTTGAATAATCAGGTCCCATCTTATCTTAGGGACCTCATAGTACCATATCACCCCAATAGAGCGCTTCGCTCTCAGACTGCAGGCTTACTTGTAGTTCCTAGGGTTTGTAAGAGCAGAATGGGAGGCAGAGCCTTCAGCTTTCAGGCTCCTCTCCTGTGGAACCAGCTCCCAATTCAGATCAGGGAGACAGACACCCTCTCTACTTTTAAGATTAGGCTTAAAACTTTCCTTTTTGCTAAAGCTTATAGTTAGGGCTGGATCAGGTGACCCTGAACCATCCCTTAGTTATGCTGCTATAGACGTAGACTGCTGGGGGGTTCCCATGATGCACTGTTTCTTTCTCTTTTTGCTCTGTATGCACCACTCTGCATTTAATCATTAGTGATCGATCTCTGCTCCCCTCCACAGCATGTCTTTTTCCTGGTTCTCTCCCTCAGCCCCAACCAGTCCCAGCAGAAGACTGCCCCTCCCTGAGCCTGGTTCTGCTGGAGGTTTCTTCCTGTTAAAAGGGAGTTTTTCCTTCCCACTGTAGCCAAGTGCTTGCTCACAGGGGGTCGTTTTGACCGTTGGGGTTTTACATAATTATTGTATGGCCTTGCCTTACAATATAAAGCACCTTGGGGCAACTGTTTGTTGTGATTTGGCGCTATATAAAAAAATTGATTGATTGATTGATTGATGATGATACACAGCCTCTATTAAACTACACTGACTCTCCTTCCAACTACCCTCACTGCCCGTGTCTACGATAAACAAATATGAACCACAAACATCTACCTAAAGACAACAGTGATACTTTGGTTTTGGACTTTTAGTGGAATCAAACATATATGACATCATGTTATGCAGATTTACAGTTTTGCATTTTTCTGACTGATTCATCAAAAGAATAATTTGGCTGAAGCCCCAATTCCTTTGGAATAAGCCAGGAGCTGAAGCCTATGGTATTCTGGGACATCGTTGCAGGAAGTGGGCGGGGCATCCCTCCACTGTGAGTTTTAATTCCTTTGGAATCGTGAAAACTGAGGAGGGGATAATCCAGTGTACAGATTTTACAGAACAAACAAAACAAAATCTGCCCCAGCTTGTCGGTACATGTGCTGAACCACCAGCTTCCTGTACACCCTGTGGTGTGTCAGAAGGCATTGTGGGAAATGACTCCCTGCCTCGCTGGTGTCATAATGAGCCAACAGGCTGCAGACGTTCACACAGGTGAGCTCGCTGATGAAAACCTGTTGTTGTGAAAACCTGCAGACTTCACGGCACAGGACTTTCATCCCAACATGAAGAAATCAAGTTCACAAAGAGGGTTCGGGAAAAGTTACACGCTTCTCTAAAACTAAATGAAAAGACAAACTTCAAAAGCAATGAGAGAAAATAAAACACTGACAGCTGCATTCATTTTTGTTCCTTTTGTCTTCGCCTTCCAAATGTCAGTTTTCCCAGCAAAGACTCGAGGACAAGAATATCGAAAGCTGCCTAATGAGAGTCTCTGTGGCTGTGGTGAATCGTGATGGGAACGAGGACGGTGCCGCCTGGAGACCGGATCCCCGTGTGGCTGTCAGGACAGCCGTCGCGTCTCGGTGTGTGTGTGTGTGTGTGTGTGTGTACCACTGCCCCCCCACACAGGGGGCACGTGAGCTGTGAATAATGTTTCTCAGCAACTGTGCGCGTGATGTGGAGGGCAGGCTGTGATGTGCCGGTGGCAGGGTGTAAAAACACAAAGTGTGTGTGAATCTGAATAATTTTGAATGTGTCTCTGACTGACTGTCTTTCCTCCTATTTGACAGGACTGAGCGGAGGCGAGACACAGACAGAGGCTGGACACAAATGCAGGCTCACAACAGGACGTATGCATAAAGGATGGTTTTATTCAGGCCTGGGTTCATTAACAGGAAGGCAGTCCGCGGAGCAAAAGTACCGGGCAGGGACAAGACAGAGGACATGGTCAAAAAACAAGCAGGGTCAGTACACAAGCGAACAGAGTTGTCAGGGCTGAGGCAAAAAGCAGGATCCGGTACATAGAGCTGAGTCAAAAAACACGGCTTGGCAAAACAGGACTGAAACAAAGTGCTGGTGAGTGAATGAATCAACAAACGAGCAGGGAGGAAGTGAACTGAAGCAGTTTAAATAAGAACAGGTGTTAATAAGATAATGAGGTGCATGTGGAGGAGGAAGGGCCTGGAAGGGGGCGTGGTCAGGTGACAACTAAGAGGCAAAAGAGATGCAGAAAGGCGGTGACAAAGGGGCAAGTAAATGACAGATGAATGGGGCGTGGCCAACAGTGATGACAAAGTGCAGGTGCGGGACATGAGAGTGCAGTGATCAGAAAGAGACTGTGATAACAATGAAACTGGACATGACAACTTAGAGACATGAGAGGAGTGCAGACAAAGACAAAGAGAGAATGACAGGCAGGTGCAAGTGAGCGGTGACGAGATTACAGACATGACAACTAAAGATCATACAAAGAAAAAATGAACAGGAATCTAAACTTGAACAGGGCTGAAAAGCAAACCAGAACGTGATAAACAGAATCATGGGAAATAACACATTGTGACAAAACCAAGTGGAACAGACAGACAAAACTATAAGAAAAACAAAACCTGGCATAACAGTACTACACAACAGAAATGAGAACAGCAAAAACAATAGGCAAACAATAACTAAATGATGAACCATGAAAACAGACTGATAGAACAAAACTAGAACGGAACTGGAACATGGCAGAAGAATAAAAGTAACAAAAAAAGTGACAAAGCAAAAATAGAACATAGAATAAACACATGATGAAAAAGGCAATTAATAAAACAAGGCTGGGGCAAAAGGAGCAGAACCAAATAAAGAGGGAAAATAAGGACTGAAGGCTGGAACTGGGTGGGGCATGACACTATTATGACTGCTGCTGCTGCTGCCTCCTACATCATTCTGTTTGCTTTCCTCCCCACCTGCAGTATGTGCACAGATGGATTTAATTTACATAATGCACCTGTGTGTGTATGTGGCTGCTTATGCATGTGCACGTGTTCGTCCGTGTTCGTGCTGTCTCAGTCTGTGTAAGCTGATTGCATGTGTACAGGTGTTGTTTTTTCCATCTTGAAGCATCTCTCTCTCAGCACCGATTCTTAGCTTTGGCCCTGCAGACTCTCATATTCTATCTCTCTCTCGAAGCTCCACCCACAACTAATGACCTCATTCAGGTGTGTTCAGCCAATCATGATCTGTCAGGCATCAGGCCCAGCTGATTCGGTGTGTGCCAAGTCAGGAACTGTGTGGATCCCCAGAACCAGACACAGGACCAGCTGTTTATGTGCTGTGACTGATGAGTGAAGGTGCAGCTTTATTTCTGTTGCACTTTCTCAATTCAGTTTCAGTTTATCTCCATGACACCAAATCACAACATCAGTCACCCCAAGGTGCTTCATGTGAATAAGGTCTCGAACCGTACCCACCCCCCGAGCAAGCACGTCGCTGACAGTCGTCAGGAAAAACTCCCTCAGGCATTTTTTGATTACAGGAAGAAACTTTGAGCAGACCAGACTCAGTGGGGTGACCATCTGCTTTGGCCACACTAACAATCACAAAATAACAAATAAAACCAAAGCACAACAAAGACCTGTTTACAGAAATGTTGCAGTTAAGAAGCCTGAAATGATACATCTTCAACAAAATATTTCATTCTGGTTTCATTCTGAGTGCCGTTGTGTCACTGTGAAGCTGTGGAACTGTTGATGCAGCAGACAGTAGACTGGTTTCCATTAGAAATTGGTGCAAAATTTAGGCCCTGTGTTCATGTAGCATTGTTTTTACTGCATGTCAGCCTTTTTTTCCCCCCTTTCTTTTTCTTTTTTAAGGCTCTGAATGAGAGTGGAGCACATGTAACTGCCGCAAATGCCTCCGTTAAAACAAAAAACAAAAAATGTAGCACCCAGCATCTTTTTATCAGAGTGGACCTTTGCCAGCTCAGAGTGCTTTTAAGTTGAAAATCCCTTAATTTATCACAAAGACACCATGACATCACTGCAGCGCCTTTTCAGGCAAACAAGAGGAAACACATATTTTTCTGCTGATTTGTCACTCAAAAATCTATCACAGGAGAGACAGTAATAAAAATATATTATGCAAAGCTAAAATGTCCTCGGCTGTATGAGCTTCATCTTCTTTATTACACTGGTTAACAAGCTTTTTCTTGCATGGAGTTTTTCAATGGATTTTGAGTAATTTGGGGCACTGAATCCAAATCTGGTATTACTTTTTTCCAATGACATCACATTTTTGAGATATAAAAACATATTTCTCATATCAACCATTGAAGCAAAAGCTGCAGCCTCACACATCTGTTCAGTGCCATAAACAATATTAGGGCTCTTGTTCATATTTCAGGAACATGGTTTAAAAATTGTGCTTTTGAAGCTGCTTTTGTCCAGGATTAGTGGCATCAAACTCATGAGTGAAAGAGCAGCTTTTGCATATTCCATCAATATGGAACATGCAGATAACAAAGAATGTGATGTGATAGAGGATATCTGAGCTCAGATTCAGTTTCAGCACCCCAAAATTACACTAAATCAGTTCTCAAAGTCCATGCAAGAGAAAAACAATTTATTTTTATTTATTTTTTTTTTTTTTTTGGTTGACCAGTGTAACTTGGAGTTGTTTAATTTGGTATTATGTGGTATATTTAATTTTTGGTATCCCAGTGCAATATAAATAATTGTACATTTATTGTTATTTAAATTATTAAGCTCCCATTGGTTAATTTACAATTTGTACTTGTTCAATCAAGCTGAGCCAGTCTGCTCTGTGTCAGTCTGATCCCCTCAGATCTCAGAAGCTAAGCAGTGCTGCATCTGGTTAATACTGGGATGGGAGACCTCTTCAGAACACCAGAGGCTCTGTGTGTGTATCTCCGGGTGAAACTGGAGTTGCGTCAGGAAGGGCATCCGGTGTAAAACTTGTGCCAAATACCAATGCAGATCTGGCTGTATTTGCTGTGGCGACCCCAAACAAACGGGTGCAGCCGAAATGACAAAACACACACGTTCATTCAAGCCCCTCTACTTTTTCAAGTGATATTTTCAAGGACCACAATGCAGTGTTTACGCTTTATTTAATTTATCCGTGTATCACTGATACATTCACCTCTGTATGTTTATATTGATGTTGCAAAATAAACTCAAATCAATCAATCATAAACAATATTTTATTTATGTTTAATGGCATCTGCAGGAGGGCGTGTGTGTGCACATACAAGCCTTTGACAAGCGCGGAAGTTAGCTTTGAGTTTGTGGAATTTAGCATGCACGCTGACATCCACAAAATCTTGTGTAAATCACTCCAGAGGTGTTATCAGGTTACAACAACAGAATTTTATGTTTTTAGAAGTATTTATTTGTCAGTAACTTTGACAAATTATATGAGAAAGAGGTTATTTTTACATACAAACCAAGCACAGTTAGCAGCTAGCTAGACCAGCCAGTGATGTCACTACACTGATGTCCGAGAGATGTCTTGTAAATGACTCCAGAGGTGTTATCAGGTCACAAAAAACTGTGTTTTCAGTTTTACAACCCCAATTCCAATAAAGTTGGGACGCTGTGTAAAATGTAAATAAAAACAGAATACAATGATTTGCAAATCCTCTTCAACCTATATTCAATTGAATACACCACAAAGACAAGATATTTAATGTTTTGGGAACTAAGGACACTAACTGTGAGTGTCATGATTGGGTATAAAAGGAGCATCCCCAAAAGGTTCAGCCGTTCACAAGCAAAGATGAGGCAACTCTGTTGTGATTTGGTGCTATATAAATGAAAATAGATAAATAAAATGGGGTGAGGATCACCACTTTGTGAACAACTGCATGAAAAAATAGTCCAACAGTTTAAGAACAATATTTCTCAATGTTCAATTGCAAGGAATTTAGGGATTCCATCATCTACAGTCCATAATACAATCATAAGATTCAGAGAATCTGGAGAACTTTCTACACGTAAGCAGCAAGGCTGAAAGCCAACACTGAATGCCTGTGACCTTCGATCCCTCAGGTGGCACTGCATTAAAAACCAACATCACTGTGTAAAGGATCTTACCGTGTGGGCTCAGGAACACTTCAGAAAACCATTGTCAGTTAACACAGTTTATATATATATATATGTATATATATAAAAATCTCAGTAGACCATAAGCTCGTGATTAGCCGTTTATTATCGCTGGAAATCCAAACAAACAAACAAACAAAAACACTATATGGTCATAAGGCCTAAAGCGACATTTTCAGAATGTTAACAAAGCACAATAATGCAAAGCATTTTTAGTAACTGAAGGTGTGAGACTGCTGGGTTTCATCTCACAATAACAATCATTCAAATCGTCATGGCGTCCGAAGGGTAAGTCCAATTAATATTGCAATTTTGTTGGTCCGTGACTCATGTGAGAGGTCGGTTTCAGCAGAGTTCCGGTGTCAGGAGCTCAGCACTCACAGGGTAAACACATCTTGTGAAGTACGGACAATAAGACAACATCGGGGCACAGCAGAAGTCCATCACAGGTGCTACACCTCCTCTGGATAACCCTCTCAGCGTGGGAGAGTGGATCATCATCATAATCGCCCGTGACCTCGCTAAATTAACGCCAATTACATCCTTGCTGTGCCATTGTTTACATGCGCTGTGAGACAGTGGAACTGTGCTGGCATCGTGGTGCATTCTGGGAAGTGCAGGGGGTCGCCAGGGCATTATGGGAAATGCTAAAACACAGAATATCCCTGAATAACGAACAAGATGACAAAGAAGAATCAAAAACATCCAAAAAATGAAGCAGAAACAAAGTGAAGGGAAGTTGTAAAGGAGAGAAAAGAGACAAAATGACGGTGATGTCAGTGCTTCCTTTGGGCTGCTTTTATCTCTCGAGTCTGCAGCTTTTCTGCAGCCTGACAGTGACTGTGGTGAAGTACTTCAGGACGACCACAGCAGGACCGTGTGTGTCTCACTGCCAGCGACACACTGAAATCCAGAGAGGACTCTGGGGCAAATTACTTTCCTGGCAGCAGAAGAGAAAAGTGAACACAGACACTTTATGTTGAAGGGAAGTCAAGTTTCTATCTGCTGCCGCGGCTGATACAAACGTCCAAATGTCAAAATAAACAGACTGCTGAAGTGAGCATATTTTCAGCAAGCTGGAATGAATCCCAAGCTGAAATACACCTCTTGAGATTATATTTAGATCAGACATCAATTAAATAACCGCAACCATCTATTATGGCTCAGCCCCGTGGAAGAGCAAAGATCCATATTCAAGACATTTAACCGACAAGAACAGTTATAGTCTCACTGCAAAGACCTGCTACTGCTTTCACATTCATTTTTATTTCAATTAAAAAAAAAAAAAAAAACGTTAATAGTATCAGCAGTATGTTCATGAAAGTTTCTCTCAGCTCAGCATAGCGGAGAAACTCTGACACCACTGCAGCACAGAGAATCAAGTTATCTGTCTGGCACCGCACTAATGGATCGGTTCTGTCTGAAGCCCGATTTCCAAAATAACACCAGCATCAGTCTGGGTATATCTAATCCATATATCACTAATTACTGCCCTAAGGTTTTCTTGTAGTGAGGCCTTACATTTAGGGGCGTAACAAAAATCAATCCTCAGATCGATTCTGGGGCATATGTGGAAATTTTTTTTTATCAAGTATCATTACAGTCTTAATGAAGCCTGATTCGAGACAGAATCTTTTCTTTGGTAAATTCATAATGGACCAGTTGTCAGTCTGGATAGTTGCCATTTAAGAAGGCTGAGTAGCATCAATCAACATTTATTTCTGTCTACAGTAGTCAGACGGTGTCCAAAGTGTTTTACAGTAAAATCAAAGATCAAGAATTCACAAAAATAAAACACACATACAATAGAGTTAAACAGCACAAAAAACAAAACATGTCACAGCGCCACCAGGTGTTAAAAGCCAGTTAAAATAAATGAGCTTTGGCTTAAAAGCGCTGGGTCAGAAACAGTGCGTAAATCAGGAGGTAACTTGTTCCACAGTCTGAGTTCAGCTACCACAAAAACACAATCACCCCAGAGTTTGTATTTTGACCTCGGAATATCTAAGTAAAGTTACCCAAAATGGCCTACTGTAAGTGAGGAGAGTTAAAATTTCAGACAGTTGGGAAGGTGCAAGGCCATTAATAGCTTTAAAAACGAACATTAAAATCTAAAAATCAATTCTAAAATGAACTGGAAGCGAGTGGAGTGAGTAAAGTACAGGAGTAATATGCTCACTTCTGGAAGTGTTCGTTAAAGCCCCTTTCACATTGGCGTATTCGTAGAGCTGCATATTGCAGCGCTGTGTTTCATTTAAATACGCCTGAAATGCACGCGTACTCAGCCTTTTTCAGTGTTCATTCATACTTGCAGCTGCGTGTGTTCGCTTTTTAATGTGTGCACAGTCTCGTGTACCATGCCGCTATTAAACCAGTTCAGCGCTATTTTCTGCCTCTGTGGAAGTGCGCTCTGTTCTCTACTGCAGGTGTGGTGCAGCTCAAAAACAAAGTCATTTAACATTATTATTATTTTATTTTATTTTATGTCTTGGTGGATCACTTTCATTGTGTCCAGATGCTGCTGAGTCTGGCTGTGGTAAATGCTGCCCTGAATGAAACGCTGTGACTTGTTAAACTTTTAAACCTCCGGTTGCTCCGATCAGGTCCGCTGATTTGATCAGACCTGATCGATCAGGTCGTCTGATGATCGTACCGACATGCAGCGAGTGTGCTTTTATTTTAACGTCACAGGTTTGATCAGACACAGAGAGACAGACAGACTGAGAGTGAGGGAGAGCGCGTGAGAGAGAGAGAGAGAGAGTGAGCGATCGACCTGCTGTTTCTGTTGTGTTTCTGGATTTCTGAGTTGAGGTTCGATTCCCTGTTCTGATCACACAGGTGCTGTGGGCTGTGTGATCATGTTCTCAGCTGATTCCTCTGGATTCACGCACTCAGTTTTTGGATGTGTACAGAAGCGCCATGTTGCACAGACTTGCATGCAGTAACGCTGTGCAGCACAGCCTGCTTAAAACTGCATTCAGCGCTCTACGCCGAAGAAAATTAAGTTTAATTTCTTCCATCCTACGCGCGTAGCCCTCAACATACTCAACGTAGAGCTGCTAAAATTGGGTGTAGAGCTGCTCAACTCAGCGTAGACGATACTCCACAATGAGCAGCTCTACGAATACGCCAATGTGAAAGGGGCTTAAAGAACAAGCAGTAGCATTTTGCACGTACTGGAGGTGTGCAAGAGAAAACCAGTGAATACCATCAAGTCTGGAGGTGATGACAGCATGAATGACCCTCTGAAGAGCACATCTACTGAGAAAGGACTTTACTTTAGCCAGAAGATGTAGCAGGAAAAAAACAGAGTTTATCTGTTGATTGAATGTCAAACAGCGGTCTCCCAAATTCTTGACAGCTGATTTAAATAATTAGCCAGAACACCAAAGTTTGACGGTATCGCATTCGGCATCCCACAATGTTCAAACAGAATGGTCTCTGTTTTACCATAATTTATGTAAAGGACATTTTGGGACAGCCACTGAATGAAGTCCATGACAATGAAGTGAAAGCATCACTCCCATTAGTCCTCACAGGCAAATAGATTTGCAGATCATATGCAACATGTACAATGAAAATAGAATATGGCCAAGAACAGAACCCTGTGGCACTCCACAACACAGGGAAGCGATTGATGAGGTCACCAATCAGAACAGAAACACTCCTCTCAGCCAAATATGATTTAAACCACTTAAGTACAGTACCAAGAATTACAGTACAAGATGTTCTAACTGGGTAACAGGTACTGTGTCATCCACAATGTGAAAGGCTGCTGTGAGGTCCAACAGAACCAGCACAGCTGGATTCCTTGCATCCATCGACAGAGTGTTGTCATTATGCACTTTTAAAAGTGCTGACTCAATGCTGTGTCGCGATCCAAATCCGGACTGGAATTTTCCAAGGATGTGAGTGTCTTCTAAAAATGTCTGTAACTGTATAAAAACAACATTTTCCAAAACCTTAGAGACAAACAGCAGATGTGATGCAGGTATAAAACTGGATAAAACTGATGCGTTGAGATGAGGTTTTTAAGAAGGCGTTGAACCACAGCATGTTTAAAAGCAGCTGGAAAAGATCCTGAATTAAAACAAGAGTTAATAAAAGTTAGGAGACTCGACAGTATTAAAAACCTCTTTTAGTACCAATACACAGTCAGGGATATGAAATGAAAATTTTGAAGTTCAAGGAAAATTTGCAGGGGGTCTGGGGTGCATCCCCCCCCCCCCCCCGCCCCAAAGGGTTGTGGTTTACAGCCGCTGGGCCCCAGAAACCAAATTCATTTTGTATCTAATGATACATTTTCAGCATCTCCTGGAAGAAAGAATCTTAAAAGTGCGTATTTAAATGATCCTAGATTCAACCTTTCATTTGAACTGTCAATGAAAATGTTGAAATAACAGAATATGACGTGGAAGTAGGACCTGGAATGATTTTCCTTTTAATTGTAAACCAAATTATGCATTAACTCAGAACAATTAAACTACATGAAATTCATGAAGACTGAAAAGACTGTTAGCATTTCAAAAACCACAGCTAAAGATTGGAGAATATATTGAAAGTCATTGCTTACCGTGTTTCTTTTATCTGTGTTCATGACGACAAACTTTAAATTCAACCCAGTGCCAATTCCACGGATTCTTGTCCTTATTAATCTTTTTCAAACCGTGTTTCTCACCATTTTCCCTCTCTCCGACGTCGCTCTGTGACAGACAGCCGCAAAATTCTTCTTTTAAAAACTTGATGGTTCTTAAAGTATGCGATGGCAACATGCTACGTTTAGCTTAGAGCAGCCACACAGCATCGCCGTAGCAACTAACAAGTCCTGCTTTACGACAACTGTTTCAACAGCCACACTTTGGGAGAGGCATTTTTCTCCGCCCACATCCGCGGCTCCAAGGACACAGATTTGTTTCTGTAACACAGAGATCGGACTTAGAAAACTTACACGATGTTGTAAAAAAAGAGTACGCTTTGTGATAGGCATTTTAAAAACTCAGTGACGATCATGATTACAGAGTACAACACTAAAATTCCTGTGACGTCTGAGAGCCTCATGTCGACCTTTGAACTTTAATAAGTATCTGAAGGTGCAGAACGGAACAAGTTCAATCAGTTTATAATGTTAAAAACAGAGCCATCGATTGGTTCAATCAATCAATCAATCAATTTTTTTATATAGCGCCAAATCACAACAAACAGTTGCCTCAAGGCGCTTTATATTGTAAGGCAAGGCCATACAATAATTATGTAAAACCCCAACGGTCAAAACGATTGTACGGTTCATCGTACATTAACATGATTCAGGGGTTCGTGTGTCGATGTCATCACATCGGTTAATTATTACACCTCCAGTAAATATCTTTGAATGTACAGAACACAGTTCCAGAGTCGTGCTGTTACTGAGTCTGGACATATGAACGCAGACTAAAGAGAAGGTGTCGACTTGACACCTGATCAGACGGATGTGTTATAAATAGCAGGTGGAAAGTTTCCTTTTTACTTTTGGAAAAGTACAACTGTTCAGTGACACTGGATGGAGGACAGGAAGGTGGAGTTCCAAAGTAAAAACAGACCAAAATGACCCCTCTGAACCTTTCAAACTGAAAATACTCCACATGCTTGTGTTACTGCAAACAGAATGTGGGGTGAGAACTGTGCACACAGACGTCTGTCGTCACAGCTACTTTGTTCAGGTACATCAGCCTGTGTTTTTTCTATATTGTGTAATACAATTAAAAAAATTCTAATAAAGTTACCCAAACCATGTGGTCATTAAAAAAAAAACACTTTTTACTCCCTCAAATGCCTTCCGTTATTCTACAAAGAGCACACAATGTGGAAATGTAAGTTAAAATTAAACCATGTTAAGTGTTTTTTACATTCCTATTTTCACCCCAAACGCTTCAGCTGTCTGTGTCTGAAACGTTGACAGGGGTCAGGGGTCAGAGGGTTTCCTACATGTGAGAACATGTTAAGTAGACGACATGATATCATTAGGCCACGACAGATAAGGGTGAACACGAACAGCAAAAACATACGTTTGTGCAGAACCTATTTCTGTCCTTGGAACGTGCCGAGTTCAGGTTGTGACCCAGTTACAGACAAGAATGAAAAGCTGCTGCATCCTCTGGCCTCATTTAGCTTCGCTGCCAGTTGTAATAGATGTGAGATGTCACAGGAGTCAAGCTGCACACCAACAAACAGTAATCACAAAACCATATGTAAGCGTGTCAGCACACGGGCCCCAGAGAGGTAAACCAGGCCTTTATTCTGAACAGATGTTGAATGGCTCATTGGCCAGTCCAGACATTAAAGGGAATGTCCCATCGTGGTGAGCGGCATGGTAATTATCTTTAGCCAAAAACAAGATGTTCTTCAAAATAACCTACCTGGAGTTCTTCTCATCATTCTCATCACAACAAGCTTTAGACGAGCCAGGGATGGGTTTTTAAGGTACCCTGACACTTGCATGACTTTGATATGCGCACTTACACACACTTCCTTATGATGATCCCACCCACTGTGTTGAAAACGCCTCTAATCACTTCCAGAATCACAGAGGGCTGTTCCAGCACCGCTTTTCTCTCTTGTGCGTGCGCTTAATAAGGTGGAGAACGCATTTGGAGCCATCTAAAAAAGTAATTACTTGCCATGTTCATATTGTAATAACTTGGTAAAACTGTTGCATGTTCACTGCTTCTTATGAGCAGCTGTAAAAGTACGTTTATGATAGATTTAACATCTCGTTATAATCGTGATGCAGTGCACTGACACAATCACTCGCACTCACGCAGTGTTTTTGAAATGTTTGCACAATGTCCACTTGAAGTTCATGTAATTAATACGTGATGGAGATTTTGAACATCTCAAAATATTCTTTGCACACATGCACGAAGCTGCGCACAGTTTACAACGGTTTGAGACAAATTTACTCTCGTGCACAACAAAGTGAACGCAAGTGTCAGGGCGCCTTTACAATGTTTCCACGTCACTGAATACGAATTTACAATCCACTAACATCAATCATTGACATTGCAGAGACGTAGTCTCCCTTCAATAATAAAGACAAGAACCTCGACTATTTTTAACTTTCATACCCTAAGAATAGCTCTATGTACGTATTTGTCTGGAGTGTCTAATCCTTTGCACACAACTGCACGTTTTCTGAAAACAAAATCACTGAGTGCTCTCATTATCGTGCGGTTGTGCTTCTTATCTCTTGTTCCCAGTGACAGAACTAAAAAAAAAAAAACACTAGTTCCAAATTCTGCAGAAAAAGACAAAAATACATCCTTTAGCCCATTTGCTTAAGCATTAAAAGATCATAACAATATCCCAGAAACAATTACATGAAACTACAGAATCCCTTAGAAAAGCAACAAAGATGAAGCCAGGATGGAGCCAGAACTCAAAACCCATGTGCACGTATGCACCACTGCAATTATTAGTTAATGCACAAAACTTTAGTAACAAAGCAAATGTATTCTGTTACACATTCACAGTTGAACACTGGCTGCATCACACAGCTATGAACTATCTCCAGGCTAAACTGAGCTTTACAAAAAAAATTTTCTGAGCACAAAATGTTCAATGTTGATGAAAAGCCACCGGGCAGAAACAAAAATTTATTCTCGTTACTGCAGCATGAGGGCTCCAAGGTGTTTTAGACAAAGTCAATCAGAATAAAAACTCCTGTTTTCTTACATACTGTATTTACGCTATTAAAAGTAACGGGGGCATGCAATTTTCATGAAGGGGCACTTACTGACGACACAGTACGGCCTTACAGACATGCAAGAGAAGCAGCGCAGACTAGAAACAAATGTTTCCTGTCCGCAATAGCTGCTACACAATTACATAAATTGGCTCTGCGCAAATGTTGCTACACAGCAACGTTCGAGCTAAAAGTCATGAAAGAAGCGGAAGAGAAGGAGAAGTACCATGCTGCTCAGATTTTCCTAGTCGATAGAAAACACATCTGGGAGTGGTGTAGAAACAAGGATAAGCTTGCAACCCTGGCCAAAACAACAAAACGGTTGCCTGGTGGTGGGAGGAGGAAAGTGCGTTATGAGAAAGTGCGTTATGAGAACATTGAAGAGGAACGGCAGGCTTCAATGTGACAGGGAAGGGTGCGAAATACAAGGCGCTGCGGCTGCATAAACAACATGGAAACCAGAACAGACTTGATGAGATTTCATGGCAATGAGGTAGGACTATTTAACTTCTTGAGGGAATCTACTGACCCTTCAGGAATGACTTGATTTGCCAAGAAAGCAGATCAATGCCCCAATCAGGTAATCACATGAATGTGGTTGAAACAAATAGAACAAACACGGTTCTTCTGGTAGCAGGCACCATTACAGCGGCAGCTGTCTGTCAACAATATTCCAGCCATGCTGAAGAATCCTCTACAGGCCGACGCCGGCAGCAGACTCAGGTGGGGACATGAACCATTTCAGAGAGAATTTGGCAGACTGAAAACTGTGACCCCTATCCGATTCCACGGCTGTGTCCTTTAATCATGTGGAGTGATGGGAAATAATGAAAGGGTGGTGCACGGCTGATGAAGAGATGAAGGGATTTCGGAAGAAAGGAATGGAGTCATAGCATGATGTGGCTGAGTGTGAAATGCTGTGAAGTCAGGGTTAAGCCTCGGGGTGCTTCCCCATTCTGAAATTATTTCACACCACATCCTGTTGACCTGCTTCACCTGGAGAACTACACAAGGCCGTGCCGCACATCTGTGTTGATGGACTTTACTCTACAACACCAACGTGACATCAGTAATTACAAGATAAGCTGTGGTGGGTGCATCTGATAGATGTGCCGAAAATGGCACTAAAATTTGAAGCACACTGTTCTTGTTTCACACCCCGTCTTTGTTTTTAATAACATTTACTTACAGCATTGTACAACAAGGAGCTTGAATTGTCTAACGTCCCAGCAGTTTACAGGCACCAAACCATTTTGACAAAGAAATCAGCGTGCACAAATCAGCACCATGAACAGGAAGGATACATATATCATTATACAACCCCTGGCAAAAATTATGGAATCACCGGCCTCGGAGGATGTTCATTCAGTTGTTTAATTTTGTAGAAAAAAAGCAGATCACAGACATGACACAAAACTAAAGTCATTTCAAATGGCAACTTTCTGGCTTTAAGAAACACTATAAGAAATCAGGAAAAAAAAAATTGTGGCAGTCAGTAACGGTTACTTTTTCAGACCAAGCAGAGGGAAAAAATATGGAATCACTCAATTCTGAGGAAAAAATTATGGAATCATGAAAAACAAAAGAACGCTCCAAGACATCACTAGTATTTTGTTGCACCACCTCTGGCTTTTATAACAGCTTGCAGTCTCTGAGGCATGGACTTAATGAGTGACAAACAGTACTCTTCATCAATCTGGCTCCAACTTTCTCTGATAGCTGTTGCCACATCAGCTTTGCAGGTTGGAGCCTTGTCATGGACCATTTTCCTCAACTTCCACCAAAGATTTTCAATTGGATTAAGATCCGGACTATTTGCAGGCCATGACATTGACCCTATGTGTCTTTTTGCAAGGAATGTTTTCACAGTTTTTGTTCTATGGCAAGATGCATTATCATCTTGAGAAATTATTTCATCATCCCCAAACATCCTTTCAATTGATGGGATAAGAAAAGTGTCCAAAATATCAACATAAACGCGCATTTATTGATGATGTAATGACAGCCATCTCCCCAGTGCCTTTACCTGACATGCAGCCCCATATCATCAATGACTGTGGAAATTTACATGTTCTCTTCAGGCAGTCATCTTTATAAATCTCACTGGAACGGCACCAAACAAAAGTTCCAGCATCATCACCTTGCCCAATGCAGATTCGAGATTCATCACTGAATATGACTTTCATCCAGTCATCCACAGTCCACGATTGCTTTTCCTTAGCCCATTGTAACCTTGTTTTTTTCTGTTTAGGTGTTAATGATGGCTTTCGTTTAGCTTTTCTGTATGTAAATCCCATTTCCTTTAGGCGGTTTCTTATAGTTCGGTCACAGACGTTGACTCCAGTTTCCTCCCATTTGTTCCTCATTTGTTTTGTTGTGCATTTTTGATTTTTGAGACATATTGCTTTAAGTTTTCTGTCTTGATGCTTTGATGTCTTCCTTGGTCTACCAGTATGTTTGCCTTTAACAACCTTCCCATGTTGTTTGTATTTGGTCCAGAGTTTAGATACAGCTGACTGTGAACAACCAACATCTTTTGCAACATTGCGTGATGATTTACCCTCTTTTAAGAGTTTGATAATCCTCTCCCTTGTTTCAATTGACATCTCTTGTGTTGGAGCCATGATTCATGTCAGTCCACTTGGTGCAACAGCTCTCCAAGGTGTGATCACTCCTTTTTAGATGCAGACTAACGAGCAGATCTGATTTGATGCAGGTGTTTTTTTTTTTCCCTCTGCTTAGTCTAAAAAGTAACCGTTACTGACTGCCACAATTATTTTTCCTGATTGCTTATAGTGTTTCTTAAAGCCAGAAAGTTGCCATTTGAAATGACTTTAGTTTTGTGTCATGTCTGTGATCTGCTTTTTTTCTACAAAATTAAACAATTGAATGAACATCCTCCGAGGCCGGTGATTCCATAATTATTGCCAGGGGTTGTATATGTACCAAGCTGGAGCTGTTGGAGCAAGGAGACAACTAAGAGTGTCAGGAAGGTGGCTCTCGAAGACCGAACTTGGCCACCCCTGATTAAGGTCTATATACAGTATATACTGACACACACACACACATATATATGTATGTGTGTGTGTGTGGGGGGGGGGGGGGGGGGGGGCATGCAAAAATGCACACACATATATATGAAAATGCAATCGGCTAAGGTAAGCCTCGACCATGAGTCGTTAAGTTATTGAGTTTACAGCTCATTTATTTCCAGGTAGTACCTGTGTTACTTAGAGTTCACCATGATCTTGCTATGTTGTTGATAAATGTTTGAGGGTGGGTTTGTTTATCTCTTTCAGAACTTAAGTGACAAAAACACCACCAGCTAATCATTCAGTCTTGTCTACACCTGAACAATGTAGTGTTAGCAGCCGTTCAGTGCACCTACGCACTGCAACTGTGTGGGCGTGTTGCTGCAGGTACCCATGGAAAGATGAAACAGGACAACTCCAGTCTGAGCAACACTTCTGAGACTGTGAACGGTCATAAGACATCTCAATGCTGCAGAGCATTACGTATGCATGTAGGTAGATAACTTTATTAATCCCCCTATTAATAGCAGCCAGGTACCTCAAAAAGGAAAAGACTGAAGTAGAAACACACAGAGGTGCAGTGGATCCGATGTCACAGATTACGAGTGTGTGATAATTAAGGAGCAACTGTGTTATAAGACATGTATTCAGGGGTATTGTTACGTGGGGTGCAACAGATAAATAGTAAATAGAAGCTTTTTAGTCCAGATCAGAGACCACAGCAGGTCCAGCAGAGGCAGATATATTAAAGAGTCTGATGGCACCGGGGAGGAAGGATCTCCTGTACCGTTCCCTTAGGCAGTGTGGTTACATGAGTCTGTTGCTGAAGCTGCTCTAAAGAACGTCCCGTATCTTATGGAGTGGGTGGGAGGCATTGTCCTTAACTGCCAACAGTTTAGCTGGCATTCACCTCCTCCAGGTTGGCAAGTTTGGAGCCAACAACAGACCCTGCCTGTTTGCCTGCTCTCCAGCAGACCACAGCAAAGTAGACTGACAGAACATCTGGATCATCCTGTTACACACGTTAAAGGATCTGAGTCTCCTCAGGAAGTACAGCCGGCTCAGGCCCTTCTTGCAGACAGCCTCTGTGTCCATAGCCCACTTCACTTTATTGTCCAGGTAGATGCCCAGATACTTACATGATGGGACCATGTCCACATCAGCCCCACTGATGCACTTCCTGAAATCCACCACCATCTCCTTTGACTTTGCCACAGTCAGAAACAGGTGATTCTCCCCACACCACCTCACAAACTGGTCAACCAGGTTCCGACACTGGTTGACCAGTTTCCACACACCCAACTATGGCCGTGTCATAAGAAACTATCAGTAGATGACATGGCTCAGTGCAGTACTTAAAGTCTGTGGTGTAGGTGGTGAAAAGAAAGGAGGATAGTACAGTTTCCTGGGGGGTCGCGATATTGCTGATGAGATGCTCAGACACACAGGTCTGAAGCCTCACGGACTGTGGTCTCCCCGTCAGACAGTTGGTGATCCATGTGACCAGGGGAGCATCCACCTGCAGATTCTCAAGTTTTGCCTTCAGCCATCGAGGCTGGATGGTGTTAAAGGTGCTGGAAATATCAAAGAACGTGAGGTGGACATTTTATTCTCTGACTCAACTACTGCGTGTGTAACACCTATGCTGTTAGGCAAAGGGAATGGGTTAGGACCAGTTCTAGATTCGTAATGGAGTGGTGTGCAATTCAAAGATAGAGCCAAAGACAGGAACTTTTAAATAGAAAAGCCGGCAAAATTTAATACAACCAATGACAGACACACAATTAATATTAACTTAAAATTAAAAAGTTTCCTTTATAAAAACTCTTTTTTTTTTTACCTCACTATTTGAAATAAAGTTCTGTTAAGGTTTTACTTTGTTTCTTTTTCTTGTTTCAAAGCTGTTTAGTTTTCATGTATGACCGGTCATTTTATTTTAATGTTTTTGCAGTTTACACCTAGCTTATTGTTGGGAAAGTGTAGGTACACGGACCCACAACAGGGGGCGCAAATGAACGGACAATGGAGGAAGTCAAATAACAACACTTTACTGTTGTGAATGGGCACAACAAATACAACAGATTACAACAATGGACAAAAAGCCAAATCACAAAAGGTGTCGTGTGGGCAGGCTCGAAGATAGGAGACGTCTGTCCAAAGCAGAACCGGAACCACACGATTTCCTCCGCCACCAGACCCCGGGAATACTGGAGCCGCCAAGTCCCGAATTCCCAGGTGGCCACTGCCTCCGCGTGTCGGACATGGTACTGCTGGCGAGGAACAAAGAAACAATTAAATGTGGGCGCGTTTGCACCCAGCAATCCGCACGGCAGGAAAACTACCTCCACCTCTCGTTGGAAAAGGAGTCTGTTATACAACGCACAAAAGTCACAAAAGGTTACTGTCACACAGTTAGCCGAGAATGTTACCTTCCAGGTAGAACGATATCTCGGCAAAGAGGTGGAGACGTCGTCCTGCTGATGTACCCCTGCCGATCAGATGATTGGTAACAGCTGTTGCAGGTGATGCGTGACAGCTGTCACCCTGGCTGCTCCTGTGAGGCGGCTGCGCCCTCTGGTGCCTGGAGCCCGCACTCCAGACAGGGCGCCCTCTGGTGGTGGGCCAGCAGTACCTCCTCTTCTGGCGGCCCACACAACAGGACCCCCCCCTCAACGGGCGCCTCCTGGGAGGGCCGGGTCCAGGATGAAGCTCCTCTTCACCCAGGAGCGTTCTTCGGGACCGTACCCCTCCCAGTCCACCAAATACTGGAAGCCCCGGCCCATCCTACGGACATCCAAGAGCCGGCGTACCGTCCAAGCCGGCTCGGCATCGATGATCCGGGCAGGAGGCGGCGCCGGACCCGGAGCACAGAGGGGTGAGGTGTGATGTGGTTTGATTCGGGACACATGAAACACAGGATGGATCCGCAGTGAGGTCGGAAGCTGAAGCCTCACTGCGGCTGGACTGATGACCTTACGGATTTTGAAAGGGCCGATGTAATGGTCCTGTAGCTTGGGGGAGTCCACTTTGAGGGGAATGTCCTTTGTGGATAACCACACCTCCTGCCCTGGCCGACACGCAGGGGCCGGGGTCCGCCGACGGTCTGCATGGGCTTTTGCCCTCGTCCGGGCCTTTAGCAAAGCAGAACGGGCGGCACGCCACACCCGACGGCACTTCCGTAGGTGGGCCTGGACCGAGGGCACACCGACCTCTCCCTCAACCACCGGAAACAACGGGGGCTGATACCCCAGACACACCTCAAAAGGGGAGAGGCTGGTGGCTGAAGACACCTGGCTGTTATGGGCATACTCGATCCAGGCCAAATGGGTACTCCAGGCCGCCGGGTGCGCGGCAGTCACGCAGCGCAAGGCCTGTTCCACCTCCTGGTTTACCCGTTCTGCTTGCCCGTTGGTCTGAGGGTGGTACCCGGACGAGAGACTCACCGTGGCCCCCAGTTCCCGGCAGAAGCTCCTCCAGACTTGCGAGGAGAACTGGGGACCGCGATCGTAGACGATGTCTGTTGGAATCCCATGCAGCCGGACGACGTGGTGGACCAGGAGGTCCGCTGTCTCCTGGGCTGTTGGGAGCTTCGGGAGGGCCACGAAGTGGGCCGCCTTGGAGAATCGGTCCACTATCGTGAGGATGGTGGTGTTACCCTGGGACGGCGGGAGGCCCGTGACAAAATCCAGGCCGATGTGGGACCAGGGCGATGAGGCACAGGCAGCGGCTGGAGTAGTCCTGATGCCCTGCGATGGTCAGCCTTGCACCTGGCGCAGGTGGTGCAGGCCTGGATATAATCCCGGACGTCGGCCTCTAGGGACGCCCACCAGAAGCGCTGCCGGACAACTGCCACGGTTCTTCGCACCCCTGGATGACAGGAGAGCTTGGAGCCGTGACAGAAGTCCAGGACTGCAGCCCTAGCTTCTGGTGGGACGTATAGTTTGTTCTTCGGCCCAGTTCCGGGGTCCGGGCTTCGTGCCAGGGCCTCCCGGACGGTTCTCTCTACGTCCCAGGTGAGGGTGGCCACGATAGTGGACTCCGGGATGATGGGTTCCGGTGGATCCGACAACTCCGCTTTGACTTCATCTTCATGTACCCGGGACAAGGCATCTGATCTCTGGTTCTTGCTCCCGGGACGGTAGGTGATCCGGAAGTCAAAACGGCCGAAGAACAGTGACCAGCGGGCTTGCCTGGGGTTCAGCCGCTTGGCGGTCCTGATATACTCTAGGTTCCGGTGGTCAGTGAAAACCGTGAATGGCACGGACGTTCCCTCCAACAGATGTCTCCACTCTTCAAGAGCCTCTTTCACCGCAAGGAGTTCTTGATTGCCGACGTCATAGTTCCGTTCGGCCGGGGTCAACCTGCGGGAAAAATAGGCACACGGGTGAAGGACCTTATCGGTCTTCCCGCTCTGGGAAAGCACAGCTCCTATCCCTGAGTCTGAGGCGTCCACTTCAACCACTAACTGGCGACTAGGATCGGGCTGCACCAGAACGGGTGCAGACGAGAAGCGCCGTTTCAACTCCTTGAACGCGGCATCGCAACGATCCGACCAGGTGAAGGGGACTTTTGGTGAGGTCAGGGCTGTCAGGGGGCTAACTACCTGACTGTAGCCCTTAATGAACCTCCTGTAGAAATTTGCAAAGCCGAGGAACTGTTGCAGCTTCCTACGGCTAGTGGGTTGGGGCCAGTCTCTCACCGCCGCAACCTTGGCCGGATCAGGAGCGACGGAGTTGGGGGAGATGATAAACCCCAGGAAGGACAAAGATGTGCGGTGAAACTCACACTTCTCGCCCTTCACAAACAGCCGGTTCTCCAACAACCGTTGCAGGACCTGACGTACATGCCGGACATGAGTCTCAGGATCCGGAGAAAAGATGAGTATATCGTCTAGATATACGAAGACGAATCGGTGCAGGAAATCCCGCAAGACATCATTAACTAATGCTTGGAACGTCGCGGGGGCGTTTGTGAGACCGAACAAAGTGACCTAAGGGGGTGTTAAATGCCGTCTTCCACTCGTCTCCCTTCCGGATCCGAACCAGGTGATACGCATTTCTAAGATCTAGCTTAGTGAATATTTGGGCTCCATGCAGGGGCGTGAACACTGAATCCAACAAGGGCAACGGGTATCGATTACGAACCGTGATTTCGTTCAGCCCCCTATAATCAATGCATGGACGAAGTCCGCCGTCTTTTTTACCCACAAAAAAGAAACCTGCACCCATCGGGGAGGTGGAATTCCGGATCAACCCGGCGGCTAAAGAGTCCCGGATGTAGGTCTCCATTGATTTGCGCTCAGGTCGTGAGAGGTTGTACAGCCTGCTGGACGGGAACTCAACGCCTGGAACCAAATCAATGGCACAATCGTACGGACGGTGGGGGGGAAGGGTGAGCGCCAGATCCTTACTGAACACATCCACCAGGTCATGGTACTCCACCGGCACCGTCCCTAGATTGGGCGGCACTCTGACCTCCTCCTTAGCCTGGGAACCGGGAGGAACCGAGGAACCTAAACATACCCGATGGCAGGTCTCGCTCCACTGAACCACTACCCCGGACGGCCAATCGATCCGGGGATTGTGTTTTAACATCCAAGGGAAACCGAGAATCACACGGGAGGTGGCAGGAGTCACAAAAAACTCGATCTCCTCCCGGTGATTTCCTGTCTTATGTGTGATTAAAGGGAGTAGGGAGCCATCTAGTGCCCGCACCTGCACAGGCGAGGTAAGCGCCACCAGAGGGAGCCCTACCTCCCTGGCCCATCTGCTGTCTAACAGATTCCCTTCAGAGCCCGTGTCCACCAGTGCTGGGGCCTTCAGGGTTAAATCCTCATAAAGGATTGTAACTGGGAGTCGTGTGGCAATATGGGTATGTCCCACGTGAATGTTTTGACCCACCCCTAACCCAGTTTCTAGGGGCGGGCGTTGGTGTTTTAACCGCTCGGGGCAGTCCCTCACTTGATGCTCTATTGAGCCACAAACAAAGCACGCTCCGCGGGCCAGCCTCCTCTGTCTATCTGGTGCCCTAAATGTGGCCCTGCTCGTGTCCATAGCTTCATCAGCAGGGGGAGCTGTAACCATACGGAGCGTAGAGGCCGTGGAGCGTGGGGAGGGCGGAACTCGGTCGGAACCGGAAGGGAGAGGGACGGCGCGTGCCCGGCCACGCCCTTCGTCTCGTTCCCGACGGCGTTCTTCTAACCGATTGTCTAATCGTATAACAAGATCAATAAGCCCGTCTAAATCCCGCTTATGTTGCTTTAATTTACATTTAAGCTTTGTTTTAGGTTTGTACTATTTGATTGTATCAATTTCATAACAGTATTTGTCACTTTGTAATGACACTGTATGTACTCTTAAAAGTACACAAAACAATTCATCAAGAAACATTCAAATGACAATAGTTAATGCAGAGCAAAATCAAATAAATAGTTTTCCTAAATGTCCAAAAGCTTGTAAAGTCTCACTTGTCTCTTTAAATGTTTTGTTTCTACCCAAACCTTTGTCCGGTAATGAGTAAGGTTCTGATGCTCAACGGCAGCACATGCACCTTGTGCAGCTCTGTTGACTGATCCAGGGATTTGTCTGTTGGGTGGCTCGCCTTGCTGTCAGCTCAGGTCCGAGTCCAAGTCTAGGGAATGGGGTGGTTCTTGGGTGGAGTAAGAAACCTGGCCTGCCAAACAGGCCAAAAAAACCAACTCTTAGTACAAAAGAAAATAAATCTGGGATAAAACCTAAATCAAGCCGCTTCACAAGCTGCGGTTGCTAGGGTAACCAGAGGTAACTGTCTCTTAACAGTAAACTAGCTGCTTACAGTTACATAAAAATAAAGTTTCTCTTCACATAAAATACATTTACAGAGTAACCTTCACAGTAGAAAATAAAAGAGCAAATAATGTTTAGTTACCGTTTCTCTGCTCTCCTCAGTCTCAGACGGAGGTTTAAGTGTCTCTTTTTAACCAGTGCAGCAACAACTGCTAATCAGAGACGCATATTAACGTTAGCTACTTAACAGAAAACTTTGAGAAAAGCGGTATTCCTTAAACAAAACTCACCAAATTGCCTCCGGAAGGCTACTTAAAAACCAGAGTGCACTCCTCCTCCTTACAGGCCAGGTTTTACGTTTTCACCAAACTTTAGTAGTTTTCTGAGTGTTTTTGATAGCAAACCGCGGCTCTGCGTCTCTCTGCTGGCTGCGGGTGCACTGGGCCTCGGCAGGTGGGGGAGGGGCATGCTCTGGGTTAACGTTTCTCTCTTTACTATTTATTTTTTAAATAAAATAATACCTTATGAATTATTTATGCAGTCACTATTTATTTATGTATCATGTAGTTTTTAACTGTTTTTAAGTGCACATTTTAATTATGTATTTATTCACATATTTATTAGAACCATATTTGTAATGGGGGTTACACGTGCAGTAAGCAGGAGCTTGAGCTCTGTGTTGGTCTCGTTATATTACACAGACAATGAGCATTTGAACATATTTTAGTGACCCAAACAGTGTCTTCTTGGAGTTTTGTCTTTTTCTTGTGTGCCAACACAGAAATGAAAGCGGACGTTGCCCTTGTTGATGCAGTACTAATTTTAGACTGAACACAGCCGTGAGGTGTGTTCCTTTATTTTGTGCACCTTCTCATGGTCGATATGTTTGTTGTTTGAATTTTACCCACTTCAACAACAAAGTTAAAATGTTAAAATGCTCATATTTTCACTCTCCAGTCGTCCCTCTGGTCTAAGAACAGAACACATGCGGCATTGCTGAGGGTACCTTGTACTGTGAGCTGGGCCTGGGACTCGATGGTGCTATTGGCATTGTCCGCCGTGCAGGTATAGACGCCGGTGTCGTCCTCGGTGAGGTTTGTGATCTGGAGACTACCGCCTCCCACCACCTCCAAACGAGCGTCACTGGACACAGAAAGAAAACATTTTGTTACAACTAATTCAGACCAGAACAGATTTGACAAACTCACAACAACTCAGCTGTGTCTGATTGTTTATAGGCTGCTCAACACCGCGCCACCTGCATGGGGGTGTTAAATATGAAACACAGGTTCGGGGTCCTGCTACAGCATCACAATGAACTTCAAATCAAAACTTCCACTAGGCAACTACAACACTTTGTTCAGACGTGAAGTTGCTTGAACATAGTCTGATGACCAGATGTTGTTTTCTGGTAGAAAGCAAAATGTGTGTGTTCCTGGGTGCAAATCACCCAGACCCTGAAGCAACAAAGTACTCCTACACCACCACACTTCCATGATTATCCACAGACACAATGCTCTCTTTAAGGAGTTCTGCATTTGGTTCAGGTAATGGATCTCACAGTGGGTCTTTGGTGTCCCAAAGCCTTAGAGTTAAGTTTGTGACCCTACCCAGTGGATTTCAATCACCTTCTTCATCTTTAGTGCAGTTCCATTTGAATAAGGTAAGTCCCATATAGGCCCAGAGGCCCACTGGGCCCATGCTTATCTATGGATTCTGTAGCGTCACATGGACAAGAGCTGACAACTGCCACTGGATGGGACGCCAGTCCAACATGGGTTACTCTCTAATGAAGGCCGGCGCCTATTTACAGCTGGTAGACAGACAATAGAGACAGCTCGTCATCCAATGAGCTTCCTGCTCTGCAGCCTGTTCCCGGGTGGGTCTGTTCATTAACTGTCACACTACAGACACAGCTGTGGAGCTGGTCCACTCTGTGCCAGCCTGATCCTGTCAGCTCTCAGGAGCTAAGCAGAGTGGGTCCTGTTAGTACTCGCATGGGAGACCTCTTTGCAAGACCAGGGGCCGTGTGTGTGTTTCTTTATGTAAGAGTGGAGTTGCACCAGGAAGGGCATCCAGCATAAAACTTGTGCCAAAAAAACCCCAATCCGCTGTGGTGACTCTGGATAAGAGCCTGGATAAGACCCTGAATAAGAGCCTGGATAAGAGCCTGGATAAAACCCTGAATAAGAGCCTGGATAAGACCCTGAATAAGAGCCTGGATAAGAGCCTGGATAAGACCCTGAATAAGAGCCTGGATAAGAGCCTGAATAAGAGCCTGGATAAGACCCTGAATAAGAGCCTGAATAAGAGCCTGGATAAGACCCTGAATAAGAGCCTGGATAAGAGCCTGAATAAGAGCCTGGATAAGAGCTGACCCTTCTCACCCTGCTCACGGTCTGTTCAAACCACTCCCCTCGGGCAGGAGGCTACGGTCCATCCGGACCAGAACCTCCCGCCATATGAACAGTTTCTTCCCCTCTGCCGTTAGACTCATGAACACCTCATAACTCAGTCACCTTAAGCTTAACTCTGTCACTTTATCATTTTATCACGGGTCACTTTAGACAATGTACTTTGGTTTTTAATTGCACTCCTCCCACTGCACTGTTTTTTCTGTTTCTCTGTTCTTCTGTTGCACACAGCCTTTCATATTTCATATTTCTTTTTTTATCTTATATTTTATCTTATTTTGACACATATGTTATATTTTATCCTAGCATTTTATCTCTTCTTAATGTTGCACCATTGTACCGAAGCAAATTCCTAGTCTGTGAATCCTGTTCACTGGCAATGGCAATAAACTTCTCATTCTGATTCTTTTGATTCTGATAAATGTGAGCAACAGACAGGAAAACAGAAACCGTTCAGTTTACAGGATGATTTGATTGAGGAGGGCTGGTAATGATCAGATATGAGCATGTCAAGTCCCGGGGTCTCCAATTAATATTAATATTTTCAACTGTTAACATTAAACTTAACAATGTAACGCCCTGTGTAGACCCTGAATTGTTCCACCTGTGACAAACCCCAAATTTAAAAGTCCCAACTTTGTTTATCCCCACAGGCCCAGAGGAGAGGATGAAAGTCTGAGTAAGATGAAAGTCTAACAAAGGCCACAGCAACAACTATACTACAAAGATCAGATCAGCACACAAAGGTTTGGCATGAGGACACACACACACACACACACACACACACACACACACACACACACACACACACACACACACACACACACACACACACACACACACACACACACACACACACACACACACACACACACACACACACACACACACACACACACACACACACACACACACACACAGAGAGAAAGAGAGCAAATGGTGCCATGAAGAAAACAAGCCGATGCTGCAGGCTGATTTAGTTTTAAACAAACTGCTGACTAGTGAGGGTGTCCATTTGTGCCCCCCCAAATGGTTCTGGGTTTTGGCAGCACTGGCCCTGCAGACCATCTGCCCGTCTGTCTGTGCTGTCATCAAAACTCTGGCTGTCACCACTATTCCATCACTGCTTATACTGTAAAACTAAAGCAGCACCGACCACAGCTGTGTGTAACTGACCGACACTGCAGCTTCCTGTTACCTGGAACCATCGTCCTTGACCTGAGTGAGTGATTCCTGCAGAAATGGGTTTCTTCTTGCCAACTGAAAAATGGGGGTAGGTTGTGTTGTTTTTTTTGCATTCAGAGATTTTAAAGTGTTTTTGCATTTCTGCACAGATGGAACTTAGACTCAGAGTGGATTTGGTGGGAAGCAGTAATGTGCATTACACAACACTCACACACAACGCTCGAGTGGGTCTGAGATATTCAAAGCTTGGTTTAATCTCAGTTTACAACCTTTACTACTGTTCCTAAACTGTTACCAAATGAGGATATTAACCTCAAAATATTAATGCAATGAAGCACATAGGGCCGGATTGACTGAAGGGTCGCATGTATAAAACCTACAGCTGTCAAGCAATTAAAATATTTAATTGCAATAACTTTTACAAAGCCCCACCACCTGTAAACAAATGTGCAACCTGAGCACTGACTGACTACTACGAATGAGTCTTTCAAAATCACATGCATTCTCCATTTAACGTTTGCCGTCATGAATATGTAATTTGGGATGTTCAAAAATTGTGGTAGGTGAACAAGCAAATTGGTTTATTGAGCACATGCAATGTGATCTGTCAAGGTCAAAAGGAAGTTTAGCAGTTTCTGATAGCGACTGTATTTTGCACATTGGAAATCAGGGTAGTAACTGTACTGTAAGACTGCAGACATGTACAAGTATAAAAGTCAGACCCCGTGAACTGTTTGGGGTATGCATTTCTTTGTTTTGATTCAATCATCTTCAACACAGAAAACACCACAATTACTCATTCATTTATAGTGGCCTATTTGTATTCATTCAATTACTGCTTACGCAGATCTGGGTCATGGTGGCAGCAGACCAGGCAGCTCATCCCAACCTTATATTCCTGGGGGTTCCTGAGTTGTTCCTATGAACACGTAGGAAATATAACGGTCCAGCATGTCCTGGGTATTCCCCAGGTCCTCCTCCCAGCTGGATGCCCCTCGAAGACTTTGCCCAAACCCCCTCAGATGGCTTCTACTGATGCAAAGAAGTAGCGACTCTACTCAGAGTTCCTCCTTCATCATGTTTATCCATCAGATCTGTTTATAACTTATGTATCGTAATGTAGAGGAGAGTGATATGACCTTAAATTAATAACATGCCAGTTTTCATTTTTTGAGCAGTGACTGTATTATATCACAGTGTGAATGGTTTTACAATATATGTTCTCTTAAATACAGTGGGGCCAAAATGTATTGAGTCAGTCCCTGACTGTGCAAGTTCTCCTACTTAGAAAGATGAGAGTGTCTGTAATTTTCATCATAGGTACACTTCAACTATGAGAGACAAAATGAGAAAAAAAATCCAGGAAATCACATTGTAGGATTTTTAAAGACTTTATTTGTAAATTATGGTGGAAAATAAGTATTTGATCAATTACAAAAGTTGAAACCTTGAAATGCTTTTTATGGAGCCACTCCTTTGTTGCCTGAGCGGTGTGTTTGAGATCATTGTCATGCTGGAAGACCCAGCCACGTTGCATCTTCAATGCTCTCACTGATGGAAGGAGGTTTTGGCTTAAAATCTCATGATACACAGCCACATTCATTCTTCCCTCAACACAGATCAGTCGTCCTGTCCCCTTTGCAGAAAAACAGACCCAAAGCATGATGTTTCCACCCCCATGCTTCATAGTAGATATGGTGTTCTTGGAATACAACTCAGCATTCTTCTTTCTCCAAACATGCCTAGTTGAGTTTTACCAAAATGTTCTATTTTGGTTTTATATGACCACATGATATTCTCCCAATCCTCTTCTGGATCATCCATATGCTCTCTGGCAAACTTCAGACGGGCCTGGACATGTACTGTCTTAAGCAGGGGGACACGCCTGGCACTGCAGGATTTGAGTCCCTCTCTGCGTTGTGTGGTAGCCTTTGTTACTTTGGTCCCAGCTCTCTGCAGGTCATTCATCAGGTTCCTCCGTGTAGTTCTGGGATTTGTGTTCACCATTCTCATGATCATATGACCCCACGGGATGACATCTTGCGTGGAGCCCCAGATTGAGGGAGATTATCAATGGTCTTGTATGTCTTCCATTTTCTTACAATTGCTCCCACAGTTGATTTATTCACACCAACCTGCTTGACTATTGTATTGGTGCACATCTACAATTTTCTTCCTGGTGTCCTTCGACAGCTCTTTGGTCTTGGCCATGGTTGAGTTTGGAGTGTGACTGTTTGAGGCGGTGTCTTTTATACAGATAACGAGTTCCAACAGGTGCCATTAATACAGGTAACAGGTGGAGGACAGAAGAGCTTCTTAAAGAAGAAGTTACAGGTCTGTGAGAGCCAGAAATCTTGCTTGTTTGTGGGTGACCAAATACTTATTTTCCACCATAATTTACAAATAAATTCTTTAAAAATCCTACAATGTGATTTCCTGGATTTTTTTTCTCATTTTGTCCCTCATAGTTGAAGTGTACCTATGATGAAAATTACAGACATCTCTCATCTTTCTAAGTAGGAGAACTTGCACAATCAGGGGCTGACTAAATACTTTTTACCCCACTGTAATTATGTTATTTGACCAAAAGTTCAAACTGGACTATTTTCATTGTCAAATCTGCTCATGTAAAGTTAAAATCTGGATGCAAATGCTCCTGAAGATTTTTACTGTTTAACATTTTAAAAGCCGTGGCCATTAAAGATGCGTGTACGCAGAGCAGACGTCTGCTTCTTCACATAACACAGTCACATTAAGCATTTGCATAACTGTGCACTTATATCTTCTTGTGAAAATGACTTTATAGCTAGTTACATCTATGCTGAATAAGAAAAGTACTTCACAAGTGTTCATGTGTGGAGCTCAGCAGACCAGAAAAAAATGCCCATACAGACCGCCTCCGACTCCGGATCTGAGCATCACCGGCTCAGTGCTGCAGCGCTGATTAGAACTGAGCCAAAATGATTATTGATTTCCAATGTAATGGATATTTGGTGTTTTTTTTCATTATTTTGTCAGAATTATTTTTTCCCCTGGAGTCATTAAAAAAATATTTGTGAGCTGGCAGGGGTTCTGTACTGTTATAGAGGGAGCAACTGATTTATCACAGTATTGATGTTATTGAGCAATCAATACTGTGGTGCATTATGGCAACAGTGCAGCATGCACAGTGTGAGTATGTGCACTATATTGTTGGCAACTTACACATCAAGAAGGCGTCAACACCGGAACGGAAACAATGGGTGAAAACGTGGTCTCATTTCACAACGAAAAGTATCTGCAAAATGATCATTTCAAGTGAAGGTGAAAACTCCATGAATACGTATATTCCACACATAAGAGCTACACGTCTGTTACTAAGCACAAATATGCTCTTATAGCAACACCAGCCCCACACAGACAGGTGTATCTGCTTTTATTTTTTTGATGATGTTGATGAAATATAAATATATTCTGTCAAGGGAATGAGGAAACAAAAGGTGAACGTTCTTTTAAGAAAAAGAACATTGTAATTTCTTTTAACGCTAGTGTGTTTTCTGTGGGGATCCACGGGCACTAGATTGGGTCATGTTTATAAAATAGGAAGCAGACATTTTTAAGTGTGGTAATAAATTATGCAAAGTTTCTACGATGATTTGGAATGGTGTGTGAGCTCAGAATGTAAATACCAATGTCCATTGTTCACTGTTGTTACCTAATATCCATAATTTCTCCAAAAATATTAGTCCTATCAACATTCCGTTTTGGTGCATTCATCCTTGACCCAAAATATATAAACATACCAAACGGCAGATATCAGGTCTCCCCAGTTTGTCCATAATCAAAGATACACGCGCACACGCACACACACACACAGAGAAAGAGAGAGAAAACTAATCTGGAAACGATAAGAGATGAAGAATCAGACTGATAAGCAGAATAGATGAGACTTGTTATTAATAAAATATTATCAATTCTGAGCCCTGTCAATGAGACGAGCACTGTGAACCTGAGAAGCTGCTCAGGTTCTCAGCCTTTACCGCCTCATGCACAGTAACGTGCGCTGACTGCTTCCTCTAATATTTGAAGCAGTACACATAAAACGACAGGGAAATGTCTCATTCTCACTGAAGCTGCAAAGCTTTGCAGAGCGAGAAATGTGTTAGTGTGTAAGGCCCGAGAGGGGTTTATCAAAGCGGTGACGAACGCAATGAACAGACGCCGTTTCATTCTGAACAGCACTCTCCACTCGCGGCTATTCAAATTAGGATAGGTTGCATGCTGTAAGGATGTGACACATTACGCATTAGCTGCAGGCCATTTGCAAGTGACGCTGGGAAATGAGGCTATAATTACAGCTGGAGTAAGTGCACTCATCTACAAAGAACTGGCAGTTTGCTGCGTGCATGCTCATGTTTTTATCTCTTTACACTAAAACCCCCTCACTTCCACATGCACATGTTCATACAAACAAGAAAGGCTGAAGTCTAAATGTGGCACACTGATGGGATGCAGCGGGTGCAAAGGTCAGCTCCACATCACGATGTTGGTCGACCATCATCGACAGGTGATGGAATCATCAAATCACATCAAACAAAGTGTGATGTGACACAAAGACGGGGTGGGTGATGTCCTGGAGGATAGAGAGCCAGGACTGTGACCAGGGGATCCTCGCTCAATACCCCGTTAGACAGGCAGCTCATGAAGGTGCCCTCGATCAAGGTCCTGATCCCCCAAACTGTTCCCAGTGTGCAGTTGGTCGCCTCATCACTTTGCAACTGTATATGAGTGGGTGAACGTGAGGCGCCACTGTAAACCGGTATGGAACTGTGCTGTTGTTTTCAGGCTCTTACTCCAGTTTTTAAAGTGATTCATTGCAAAGGGCATTAACAGATTTGGTTACCACACCTATTTCAACTTCATTTCACAGGTGCACTGCCTCCAAAGTGCCGCCACTCTGGTTTTCCTACTAAAAATGAAGGGAGTTTGCACAAACCTCTGCCCCTCCTCAAAATTAATATAATCAAATTATATCGATGTATCTTTTCTTAGAACGTTATATGTATTCCTAATAAAACGATACAGCATGCATCTAAATACATGATACGATTCAGAAACGTTAGTTTTTACTGTGGAACGAGTGAATTCAGTACAACACTAGAACACAAGCGCACATACAGCACAAACCTCCACCAACACTAGTTTCCAATTCCATAAAATTTTACTTTGGAAAAAATGTTCAAGGTCAAAGTCAGTTCAGGAATGGGTACAGATAAGATTTTATCGATATCGATGCCATTATTGATTCCGCTTATCGATCCGATTCCTTATCGATTCCCTTATCAATACCTCCTGTGAATTTTCTGTGTACTAAAAGTAGGCTTTACAGGTTTTCTATGTCAACAACATTTTATTGAGTCAAAGTAAATAAATGTGAAATTGGTCACTGGATTCTTGATCTCTGGACATAAATAAAAATTAATAAGATGTGTACATGGTGTCGTATTAATGACTTTAAAATGGATCATCTATTCATATTGGTTAATTGTTACACCTGGACCTTTTTACCATAAATGCTGGGAATCTTGTTCAGCATTCTGAAAGTTCCACAATCCTAATTCATTCTAAATACTTTGTGCCTGACATTTAAAGTAGACCTGCATTGAAATAAATGTGGTCAGATTTCAGATAGAAATAGCTGATATGTATTTATAAGACCCTTATGAATGCAGTAAAGTAAATCTGCAAGCCCAAATGTGTAATTCAGCAGAGAAATCTTTGTTTAAAAATGACAAATTTGCAGCTAAAATTTGGCCCTCGGCGAAAACTGTTTATACATCCGAGACATTGCAGTGACATGCGGCAGAAGACGGAGCACTCCCGCCTTCAGTCCGATCCCATATTGAAACTGATTTTATCTGTTAGTAATGTTACTGTTATACACGTCCTGGTTTCAACATCTAAAATTAAGCTGCAATGAATGTGAGATACAGCTCTGCATGCTCAGATCAGTGGCGACATCGACAGCGGGCGACGTTCTTCCCCGACGCCTCACTCTCACTGCCTCCGATGCACTTACTGAGTCTGCGTGCTTGGTAAACACCGCAGCGGGCCACTCACACCGCCCTCGTGTCTGCTGTGCAGCCGGCACCACCTCCCTGTCTACTGAATGGAGGTGCAGCCAACTTGGCAACAAGTCCAGAGACTACGCTCGCTGTTTTGATGCGGAGCGGCCGGCCACCTGCAAGGATAGACTTCTTGCGGAAAAATCCGCAGCGCCGCACAGTCTCGGTAATCGGAGCCACAGAGCTCCGTGGCCACTGAGACAGGTTTGTATCTTTTTAATGACTTGGATTCTTTGTGGGTCCCACATCCATGCCCCACGACGGTAACACCAGAGGCTAAAGACAGTAGATTCTCAATGCGACACCACTCAATCAAACGGGCGCATGAAAAGTCCCCAAAAATCATTTTCAAGCAAAAATAAAAGAAATGTGTACTCACCAAACGTACCGCAAGACAATATGAAGTTTTAAAAAAAGTTGATCCTTCCGTATAAGACAAGAAAAAGGTGCTTTTGTAAGAGATGCAAATTGACGTAAATCCACAAATTACAGTTGGCCATGCATGCATTGCATGCTGGGATAGGGTCTTCTCTCTGGCGTCTCGGCAGCGTCCCGGATGTGTTGACAGTTTTGCAGAGGGCAAAATTTTAGCTGTAAATTTGTCATTTTTAAATGAAGATTTCTCTGTTGAATGACAGATCTGGGCTTGCAGATTTACTTTACTACATTCAGAAGGATCTTATGTGTAAATATAAGTCATTTTTTGGTCCAAAGGTCTGACTGCATTTATTTCAATGCAGGTCTACTTTAAGCATGAAGTAGCTCATATATAGACACATAACACACAATGTGCACTGCAGCCGTTTTCTTTTGAAATAATGTAAAAACTTTGCCACTGGAGGACTTTGTCATATACGGGAAACAGAACTCTGGCTCCAACATGTCCACAGTTCCATCACTCAGCTTCGAAGGCACTTGTCACAGAGAGTTGAGGTGAGGACAGCGTGAAACGAGTGCTCCTGCTGAGTGAGCGGGGAGTCATCCTTCTGTAACGCAGAGCGGTGGCGAGGTCGGCACGCCCGGGATCAGAGCAATCAGTGGTGCTGTGACAGTGGACATGGGTCATGTTTTGTTGAAGGTGCAGCAGGCTGCAGGTGGGCGCACTGCTGTCACACAGAAAGGCCATTCATTATTAATTACTGGATAGAATCACAACCTCGGCTTTCTTTGTTTGGCCTCAAGCTTCCACTCAACCTTCCTCCCAAATGTTATTTTTTTCCTCCTCTTTCACTACTGAACTGTTTTCTAGGAACAACAGAATTGCTAGATGTGCAAGACCCTCCGGCTGCTCCCTGTCAAGTAGCTCCGAGGTGGATTTGCATGTTGATTTGGCACACATGTTGCACTGGAAACAAGTGCACATAACCACTTGTCCACCACCCCTGTCATCTCTAGATGTGTAATGTGCTGTTATTTATACCAGCATTGTTATGCCAATGCGCCGTGTTTGACTAATTATTACGGATGTTGTTACCATCAGCCACCAGCATCATCTGTGGTTAACGTTTCATTTCATTTATTTATTTAAAAGGGACAACACATACTGATGAACACATAAAATGTAAATATGTATATATGTAATGATTATAGCTGTGGGCTATAATCATTACAGTTTTCTTTGACTCTGTGATTTAAAGCACCAGAAACACTAGTCCTCAGTGGTTAAAAGAGAAAAGACTGCGGTGAGCACAGAGAGGAACAGGAAGACAGGACTTAAGACGCACTTATTTTCCATTTCGTATGGCTAGCATACTGGCATAGTATAGTTCTACGCTTCTTACTCTTTTAAATTCAATTTATTAGTAAATGGAGCGGGCTGCAGCCTCAACTTTATCTAAAGTCTGGGTCTTTTAGTGAAGCTTAGGGTTAGTGGCCGGCGATCACATTAGTATTCTTCTTCTGTTTTTTTTGTTGGTTAATGCTGACATTATACTGTATTTCTTGTCTTTCTGATGCTGATTGTTTTTTTCTCTCTGTTTGAGGTGCAGCTCCATCCAGAGATGGGTGTGGGTGTCTTCTTCTATAGGCCTCCCGTCCTGTGCACCAACACGAACTCCCAAAATTTCCCGTATATTCGTTTAGTCAAATGTGTCTCTATCATGGCCCAAGCAGAGGGTCACCCCTTTGAGTCTGGTCTGTTTGAGGTTTCTTCCTCAAACCATCTGAGGGAGTTTTTTCTTACCACTGTCACCTGTGTTTTTGCTCTGGGGGTTAGTAAGGTTAGACCTTACTTGTGTGAAGCACCTTGAGGCAACTTTGTTGTGATTTGGCGCTATATAAATGAAAATAAATTGAATTAAATTGAATTGAAAAGACGTGTCTGTAATTCATTCAACAAAGAAACACGTTTACTTTGCTGACATGAAAATATGGGCATCCAGACATGGATTTAGTAACTTTGTTTCAGCATACAGGCAGAATGCAGACAACTGTAGTGGAACAAACTGTGATGTTTTCTGTAGCCAAAGACTGTAAAATCTGATCAATAAAAATCAAACACACACACAAAATAAATAACAGGATTTTCAAGAAATGTTACTGATTTTCTAGGTTGCTGCCACGACACTCAAACGGTGCCACTAGCAATGAAAACAATTTAAAATGCGACTCCAGTGAACTGAGTTATAGGGTTAGAGCGGTGCTCTGTTTTAATTAAACAGTCGGATCCCCCTGGTCCGCATCATTTCTAAGGCAGCTACTAGGCTGAAAAAAATAATAAAAATAATAAAAAAATCTGCATCATTCAGACAATGATGCTGATTTTTTTGAGACTAACACATTCAGGAAGTTAAGTTTACGTTCACCCGTACGTAGCTGTTGGCTCACGCTGAATTCTAAAATGGTTTTTCAGCTGCCTGTACAGTGAAAACTGCTCTCAGTGCACAACACGCTTCAACAACCACAGCTGACACTGCACTCTGCATGACTCTGCGTGTATGGAAATGTTTCTGGTACACGTTCCTGAATGGCACACTGACACAGCTGCTGCTTGGTGTCAGTAATAACATTAGCAAACATTTTGTTGTCTTGACTTGACAACAGCAGCCATGGATTAAGATTATAGATTATGTATTTAGGTGCCATAATATTGCAAGAAAGGTCATTGTTGTAAGAAAGAAAAACTGTCTGTTGATAGCACTGAACAAACCAGCAACATACAATGAGGGAAACAGAAATCTACACTGGATAAATGACTATACAAAGAAGGAAAATACATGTATTAAATGTAGATGGAAATACATTTAAAGTTGGGTTTTGCTCATGAGAAACAGTCAGTTATATGGAATTAAACTTTAGACACTTAAATGTCTTTGCCGGAATTTACAAATTACACACACACACACACACACACACACACACACACACACACACACACACACACACACACACACACACACACACACACACACACACACACACACACACACACACACACACACACACACACACACACACACACACACACACACACACACACACACACACACACCCCACCCCCAAATTAGCATAGAATGGCCTTGCATTGCAACACTAACATTTTTTAAAATGTTGTCAAGCAAAATAACAATAAAATAACAATGTTGTTGTGGATATTTTATAATGCACTTTCTTTCCAATTATCTGATAAAACCAACCAACAACAATAAAAAGTGACCAATTACTCAGCCACGAAAATAAACACTAGCTGCCGACATTAATGTAGACTTTTAACACAGCTGGTGACATGAGCTCTGTACGAGCTTGCTGAAAAGTTTTACAATGTGACTCTTTCAACATACTGCAAACAATAATTCACAACATGGTGCAAATGCTTGGACAGTTTCAGACGTCACGTGCCGTTTCCCACTGAGGCTCTGTGTCTCTGGACATGTCTGTAAAGAGCAAATACGAGGTGCAGGGATTATAAATTCTTATCATAAGTCCAGAACGCCAAAGATAAAAAAAAGGGGGGGGGGGGGCTTTTCAAGGCAGCTCTGAATCAACATCAAAATATAGTGGAGGACTATAGTGGTGGAATCTATCTATTAGCTTTTGATATATTGCAGACAAACAGCAGATCACATAAACTTCACAATCCTTTGGAGGCGTGTGGAGGTTCAAGCTTCATCCTTCTCACTGGGAGTGAAAAAAGAAATTACTCACTACAGTCTTTATTTCCCCCCAATAGTTGTACTTTAAATGTATATTGAACCCTAAGCTAGAACTAAGCAAAAATAAATAATTCATGTTTAAAAACTCTATACAGGTTAGCGGCACAATATTTTTATATCCACAATATTGTATCAAGTTTCCCACACCGCTTTTGATACAAAGACAGACTTCAAATGTCCTTAAACCCCCCAGTGGTCCCTCTGAAGCTGGGCTGGCTGCCTCCTGGTACCTGACAGCCGTCATTCAGGGTTAAACTGTGGCAGCCCAACACAGTTTCATGAAGAGGTGAAAATGATTTACACCTCTCATAATATAAAAATTCTCAAATATTGTGCTTCTTTAAAACCTCAGTAGCTCTGCCCCCAAACTGTTTACACAAATGTACACATGGGAGGCATGCTGAGAACATCAAAGTAAGCAACACTACATCACAGTGTCCAGTGGAGTTATGCACGAGGCCAAACCATGTTATCATGATCAAAGTACAACAGCAAGCAGATCACATTACTGGGAAAGTTATCATTGATAAGTAATGTTAAAGACCCTTTCATACCAGGGCCAATGTCATAATGTGTATTGTGCCACACAGACGACCTTAACAAACAACAAAAAAGTTCCTACTGTGTACCCAACATGTCTGAAAAGGGGTAGGGTGAAGCATCAGCTTATTTATCCCTACCCCTTCTTCCCCACAACCAGTAATACCCTTTGCCACATATACACATAGATTCCTACACACCTAAACCGATATCAATATATCAATATATATATATCAATATATATATATATATATATATATATATATATATATATATATATATCAACATATATATATACACAAACATAAATATACACCTACACATACCTACTTACATACAAAATACTATATATTTACAAGCTGAAGCAAAAAACAAAAACACCCTAACCCTCATTACCCTTCCTCCTCCCTATACCTAGAAAAAAACATATTTTTGTACCGCTGTTTGAACTGGTTCATGCTTGGACATTGCTTGAGCCCCACTCCCAATCTGTTCCACATCCTCACCCCACAGACAGAAATACAGAAACCTTTTAATGTTGTTCGTGCCCACTGATGCTTTAAATTAAATTTCCCCCTCAGACTGTAATCCCCTGATCTGTTAAAAAACATATTTTTAATATTTGCTGGAAGTAAATTGTTTATTGCTTTATACACGATTTGTACTGTTTGAAAATGAACCAAGTCTGTGAATTTTAAGAATTTGGATTGTAAAAATAGTGGATTTGTATGATCTCTATAGCCAGTATTATGAATGATTCTTATAGCTCTTTTCTGCATTACTGATAGTGATTGTGTTGTACCTTTATAAGTATTACCCCATACCTCTGCACAGTACTGTAAATATGGTAAAACCAGTGAGCAGTAAAGAATGCGGAGTGAGTTGTGGTCCAGAATATGTTTCGCTTTGTTTAGAACTGAAATGCTTCTTGACAGTTTACTTTGTATATGTTTTATGTGAGTCTTCCAGTTTATCTCATCATCTATTATCACCCCCAGAAACTTATTTTCATGTACCCTTTCAATATCTACCCCCTCGACTTGTAACTGAACCTGTATGTCTGTATTACAATAGCCAAATAACATGTATTTTGTTTTACTTAAGTTTAATGATCATTTGTTTCTGTCAAACCATATTTTCAATTTTCCCATTTCTATATTGATCCTCCTCAGTAACTCCTGCAAATCCCCCCCTGAACAAAAAATGCTTGTGTCATCTGCAAATAATACTAATTTTAATATTTTGGAAACATTGAGAATATCATTTATATAAATTAGAAACAGTTTTGGACCCAATACTGACCCCTGTGGGATGCCACAAGCATTGTCCAAGCATGATGATGTATATTCCCCCAACTTCACAAACTGTTTTCTGTTACTTAAGTAGCTTCTCACCCAGTGCAACGCCAACCCCCTAATCCCATACTGTTCAAGTTTACTGATTAATATGTCATGATTGATTGTATCAAAAGCCTTTTTAAGGTCTATAAATATTCCAACTGAATGTAATTTGTGGTCTATGGCGTTTGTAATCTCAACTGATTCTATTAATGCAAGTGATGTTGAACTATGTGCTCTGAATCCATATTGACTATCAGTAAGTAATTTATGTTTATTTATGAATTTGTCTAATCTATTATTGAATAACTTTTCTAATAATTTGGAAAATTGTGGAAGCAAAGAAACAGGTCTATAATTTGTGAAGTGGTGTCTATCCCCAGTCTTATACAGCGGCACAACCTTAGCTATTTTCATTTGATTGGGAAATTTACCGGTTTGAAATGATAAGTTACAGATGTATGTTAATGGTTCTACAATCCATTCAATGACCTGTTTTACCACCACCATATCAATTTCATTTAAATCGGTAGATGTTTTATATTTACAATTATTCACAATGTCTATAATTTCTTTTCCATCCACTGCTGTGAGGAACACTGAACACGGATTTCTTTCTATGAGATTATTATCCCAATCCTCAGGTTGGGAATTGGGAATTTTTTCTGCCAAGCTTGGGCCAATATTTACAAAAAAATTATTAAAACCATTGACTACCTCATCCTTATTTTCCTTCTTGACATTATTATCAATGAAATACTGAGGGTAACTCTGTTTTTATTACCATTTTTGATAATGCTATTTAATATATCCCATATTCCTTTAATATTGTTTTTGTTATTATATAATATGTTACTATAATATTCCTTCCTACATTTTTTTACATCATTATTGTATGGCCTTGCCTTACAATATAAAGCGCCTTGGGGCAACTGTTTGTTGTGATTTGGCGCTATATAAAAAAAAAATTGATTGATTGAAATTGATTGATTGATATCTATTTTCTGCCTCTTTAGTCTTTAGTTTTATGAATTCTCTATACAGTGTATTTTTCTTATTACATGCATTTCGTAACCCTTTCGTCATCCATGGTTGATCTTGGATTTTTTGTTTTCTGTAGTTTTGTTTAATTGGACAATTTTTATCATATAATGATGTAAATTGTTATGTGGGCCGCTGAAGAGGAGGTACTGCTGGCCCACCACCACCAGAGGGCGCCCTGCTTGGAGTGCGGGCTCCAAGCACGAGAGGGCGCCGGACCCTGAAGAAGTGACAGCTGTCATTCATCCCCTGCACCAGCTGTCACTCGTTCATCATCATCATCACCATCTTAAAAGCCGGATCGTGACTCCACCTCCTCGCCGAGAAATCGACTACCGTGAGGTACTTTCTCTGCTGATTAACACGTTGTGTAGGATTCTGAACTTCTGTTGCAGCCGGTATCCTGTGGTGTTCACCCTTATCTGGGAAGTGGCGTGGAGCGTGACGACGACAACCGCGCTACAGATAAGTGGTCACACTAGGAGCTGCACGAGTGTGTGATTCGGAGGTGGAGGTTCTCCTCCTAACTGTGTACAGACTGTAGACCACTGAGTGTAAGGATTTACACTCATTCATCTTTTTCTGCTTTCTGCCAGCAGTACCAGGGTCGACAGCCGAAGACAGAGGTCACCTGGGGATTCGGGACTTGGCGGCTCCGGTGTTCTTCAGACCGTTGGTGGTGGAGGCCGTGTGGGACGCGGTCTCTCTCTCTCGTCGGGGTCTTCTATCTTCGAGCCTGCCCACACGTCACCTGGTGTTCATTGACTTTGCAATTTCTGTACATTTAGTTGTGTATTGTCACAACAGTAAATTGTTACCTTTTGGCTTACTCATTGTCCGTTCATTTGCGCCCCCTGTTGTGGGTCCGTGCTACGACACCTTCCCAACAGTAAATATTTGTAAAAAAGTTTCATATGCACTATCAACATCACTTTCACTGTATACCTTTTCCCAGTTTTGCTCCTGTAAATCCTTCTTTAGTGTGTTCATGTTTTCCTCTGTCCGCACTCGCCTGTATTTTATTTTCTCCTCTGGCTGATTCCGCCGATGGTTTCTATTATAAACGATGAAAACTGGTAGATGATGGACGAAATGTGTGTGAGATTGCCGGCTGCCACTCCTCGGTTCCATTAACTCCTGGAAATAATGTATTTTTTTGTAATGTATTTATTTTTTTGTAATTTTATTTTTGTATTTTTAACTGTTTTTAAACCATTTTATACTGAGATATCAGGAGCATGTGGTGCAGACTTTTGAATGCCACACAGTCACACATCAAGTTCTATTCTCTGCTCTAGATTTAAATTCATAGTAAATTATGGAGAGTATTGCAAAAACAAAAACAATCATATCACGGACCATGTATCGTAATGTGGTTTTTGTGGATACCACCATCGCACACTGTGAGCACCAACCTGTGCCACACGGTGTGTTGTTGTTTCTATCCCCTGCTGGCCGAAACCCTGAAGTGGGATTATGTTGTGGTGATTTCTGTCCATCCTTCTGTCCCCAAACAGGGTATAAGCGCTCTCAAATCAACTCTTCTCACACTTTTAGGAGGAATTTTATGAAACATGGTACAAGTCTTTGTTATAGGTTGGTAATACACATACTATCATATTGTTGGAGTTGGGCCCATTTGACCAGAGTTATGGCCCTTCATTAACAAACCAAGACAGTGCCAGTTTCATGAGTTGGCGTCTGCATTCTACAATAAACTATCACACACCTTGAAATGTTATCGGAATGTAGTGAGCCCGTGTACCAAAACAGCGTTTGCCAGTTGGGGTTATTGTGCTCTCAGAGCGCTCTTCTTTAAAGTGGACTCCAACTGAACTTTCCCCTTTAAACCAGAGCATGATGACAGTCGTATATATATATATATATATATATATATATATATATATATACATACGAGGGCTGTCAATAAAGTAACGGTCCTTTTTATTTTTTTCAAAAACTATATGGATTTCATTCATATGTTTTTATGTCAGACATGCTTGAACTCTCGTGCGCATGCGTGAGTTTTTCCACGCCTGTCGGTGACGTCATTCGCCTGTGAGCACTCCTTGTGGGAGGAGTCGTCCAGCCCCTCGTCGGAATTCCTTTGTCTGAGAAGTTGCTGAGAGACTGGTGCTTTGTTTGATCAAAATTTTTTCTAAACCTGTGAGACACATCGAAGTGGACACGGTTCGAAAAATTAAGCTGGTTTTCAGTGAAAATTTTAACGGCTGATGAGAGATTGTGAGGTGATTCTGTCGCTTTAAGGACTTCCCACGGTGCGAGACGTCGCTCAGCGCTCTCAGGCAGCGTCGTCAGCCTGTTTCAAGCTGAAAACCTCCACATTTCAGGCTCTATTGATCCAGGACGTCGTGAGAGAACAGAGAAGTTTCAGAAGAAGTCGGTTTCAGCATTTTATCCGGATATTCCACTGTTAAAGGAGATTTTTTTAATGAAAGACGTGCGGACGGGTCCGCGCGTCGGGACGCAGCCGACGCGGTGCGGCGGCACAGGAAAAACACCTCCATTGGAAGCCTTAAGGACAAGTTGGAACATGTCCTGCTGTTAAACAATTTCTCATATACTCACGCCACTGAAAGCCATCAAAAGCCACCTGGATTTTACAAATGGTTATCAACACGGAGGTGTTTTTCCTGTGCTGCCGCACCGCGTCAGCTGCGTCCCGACGCACGGACCCGTCCGCACGTCTTTCATTAAAAAAAATCTCCTTTAACAGTGGAATATCCGGATAAAATGCTGAAACCGACTTCTTCTGAAACTTCTCTGTTCTCTCACGACGTCCTGGATCAATAGAGCCTGAAATGTGGAGGTTTTCAGCTTGAACAGGCTGACGACGGCGCCTGAGAGCGCTGCACGACGTCTCGCACTGTGGGAAGTCCTTAAAGCGACAGAATCACCTCAAAATCTCTCATCAGCCGTTAAAATTTTCACTGAAAACCAGCTTAATTTTTCGAACCGTGTCCACTTCGATGTGTCTCACAGGTTTAGAAAAAAGTTTGATCAAACAAAGCGCCAGTCTCTCAGCAACTTCTCAGACAAAGGAATTCCGACGAGGGGCTGGACGACTCCTCCCACAAGAAGTGCTCACAGGCGAATGACGTCACCGACAGGCGTGGAAAACTCACGCATGCGCACGAGGGTTCAAGCATGTCTGACGTAAAAACATATGAATGAAATCCATATAGTTTTTGAAAAAAATAAAAAGGACCGTTACTTTATTGACAGCCCTCGTATAAGCAAACACATGAAAGAGGCAAAGGAGAGAAGACAAAAGTCAAATTAATTAAAGACATGAGTGAGCGAGCTGGCAGACAGAAGCTGATGGAAACGGCTCGGCTGCAGCCTCTCAAGAGGCTCGGCCATGAAAATGTTTAGCTTTCTTCTGGTTCATAATGGAAAGCTGCAGGCTCTTTAAAGACAAACAACACTTGCATACTTCTGGAGATTTTATTAGCTTTTCTCTCCCACAAAGGTCCCTGATAATAAACCGTTTGATTAGTGTGTATTACCGTGGAGCCTGCAGCACATCGCTCCCATAATACGCTTTGAAGCGAGTGCTGTGTGGCGTTCCCACCACGAGCCCGGCACACTCCGCCGTGCGCCATATCTACAAAACTCCTTCACGCCTCTGGACTCTAAGTCTTTAAATGGTATATTTACGGCCGTGATGGCGAGCTCTGCAGGTGACTTAGTTTGTTCTGTGGAGGACATCAGTGAGTGAAGCTCCTTTATTACCGGCTTCACTTCAGCTGACTGTGTCCACGTTCTGGCTTTACATGTCAAATATGTTCCTCTAACACCACACGAAGAAGGCAAAGAAATGACATAAGGAGTGTGTCGTTTACTTTGGTATAAGGAGCTCACGCCTCACTTCCCTTATGTTCAGCTAAATCCTCAAACTCTTCGTGACAGATCCAGAGGCATTTCCAAGACAGATAGAATTCCTGCTTGGTCTCCCCCAAAGCGTCCTCTCAGTTGCATGTGTCTGGAAGACCTCCTGAAAAAGGTGATCCTTCAATGCAAAGAAGCAGCAGCTCTACTCAGAGTCCCTCAGGGATATTTGAGGTTCTTACCTCATCCCCAAGTGTAAGCCAGACACCCAACAAAGGAACCTATGAACGACTTGAACCTTCAGTCTGCTGCAAAGGCACTGACATCACCCAACACCTTTGTGCAAAACCCAGAGACACAAATATCACTGCCAAGATAAATCAACCTCTCTACACGTTCAACACTTATACAGATACTGGAAACTTCTGATGGACAAGTCCAGATACAGGTGAACCCCATTAACTCGCACATGCATAAGTCGAGTTTCAGCTTTACTCACGGCTGATTTGTGGACCCCAAAAATTTAGACTACTGTATGAAAGTAAATTCTGAATTGAACCAGATCATTCTTTCATTGTCAAAGAGTCCATGACATTGTCATAAGAGCTACACTTCTTCAACGACTAATCTATGCTTCCAAATGGTTGAACCTTTTGTAATATTTCAAGGTAAGCTGATTTTAAGGTTTTATTTGGGTCAGCCTTATTAACTTGCAGATTCAGATAACTATCGGTCCAACTTTGTGGACCCCAACTGGCGCAAGTTAACGCGGTTCACCTGCAATCACTGAAAGCCTATCTTCATCTTGATCCAGGATGATGACACTCAACCCAGACACTCAAACATCTCACTCTCACCTTGTGTTCATTAATTCTGCAAAGATCAATTGCAAAGTCACGTTCAGTAAACTTTTCCTCACCAACAAAGACACCTAAGTCCAGTTAATTCAAGCAGGGACTAGAAGACAGTACGACGTAGCGTATAACTGAACAACAAGTGATATATTGTTGGATCCATGACCTGAACTGAAATGGACTGTGTAAAACTAACTGGTTAATAAAAAGAGGACTTGGTTGTGTTACATAAAATGGTTTCCATCCTTATGCACTCCAGTACGGGCGTCATATTAACATGTTATAAACATCTGTTCTTACTTGGAGAGTAAAAGGCGTCATTTCAGAAAACACTGTTGATAGACTCCAATTTCGTGTCATAAGTTACTTACCCAGGACCCCCTGCAGAAGCACAGGGACCCTCTGACATGTCTGCTGAACACAGGCCCACTGTCTGTCTGAGAGATTAGTCGAACACATCTGATAAAGAGATGTTGTTGTTAGCCTGGCAGAAACAGTGTCGCTTGTCTTCTTGTTTCACCCCACGTGCCAGTGAAAACACTCCATCACCCCAAACTGCTCTGATGCTGCCATCTATCATTCTACAAGAGATAAAACAAACTCAAAGCAAAACTCTACCTACATGGATTTTCTGTGAATTAAAGTGGCGTTCTGGCTTTAGAAAAGCAGCAGACTTCATCTCTGATGATGCTTTTTCCAACATTTGGAAGATGTCATCATAGATTCTGCATTTCCATTGAACAAAATGGTGCAAAATTGTGTCTTGAGAAAAGAGGAACATAGTTATGTGGAACAGAAGGTGTCGGTAAACAAGCCTCAAAAACATTTTTAACACCGGATTAGAAAATGCTGCCAAGACTCATCAGTTCTGGAGTATCAGGCAGAGAGACACGGAGTCAGCGGCACATAATTCCGATACAATTTTCACATATATAAAACTATCAGTGCTGTAAATAACTATTTCTATTGTTAATTGTATTGATTTTTTGAGCAACTGATTAAATGACGGCTGTAACACTGAAAGTAATTTTCAATCCAACCAATTGATCTATGAACATTTCAGATAAACTAGTAGGAATTAAAATGAGCAAAATCACATTTGGACACAGAAGACAGAGTGAGGTAACATGTGTTTGTGTTGGAGTCAGAGTGTACAGCGGTTAACACTGCCGTCCCGTAAGAGTCCAACTGCAGACGCATTCCCCAAACCGTGCTTGTCCGCTCACACACCAGCAAATTCAATATACTCACTCATATGTAAATGAGGGAGAGAAAACACAGAGGGGAGGAGGTGGGTGGTTTCCAGGCTTTGAGTAGGAGATTCATTTGCATGCTGTGTCCATTTCCTGCCGCTGGCCGACATACATAATTCATCCATTTTATTGACTGCTGAGGTATTCTATTAGTCGATAGAGTGATAGTGCCAGGAACAAAAGACGGCTGCCCTTCTCATGAGCGTCGTCGGGACCCGTGTGTATGACAGTCCTGACCGGGATGTGGTGAACACAAAGGCCTACCTCCCCGTAGCTGCTAGCACAGGGGATGCTATCAATGACACACACGCGACTTGTAAACAACATGTTTTCAATCTGCTGTAATGACAGGTCAGCTTTAAGTCATACAGACTGTGTTGTGTTTCTGAGTTAAATCAGTAACAGTGAGCAAGGCGTACTTAGCGCCAGGTTAGCTCTGACTGCATTCAAGTCTTGGATTTGGACTCGTGCAAATTATTTCATTTATAAACAAAATATAGTCAATGTTACAACATTTATTATTTGTCTACTGTGGAGAATCATAATGAATACTTTACGAACCACCAGAGTGCATGACAAATGTTCTCAGTATAACATGCCGCTCGGTCCGTACTTTCTCACCCCGGCGTTGATTTACCACAAATCATAGGCTTTTAAAGTAGAAGACTTTATCTATTACTCTGGGGTTAAAGCATAGTGACCTGAATATAAGATAAGGGTTTTACTGTTCCAGAAAATACATCTAAAAAAAATACAAGGTCATCTTATAATCGCAGAGTAGATTTTCCAAGTCATATACCTCCACAGCATTAGGAGGCAAGAATTAACCTTAAAAACACTGCACTCTACATGAAATAGTTTTTTTTTTTCACACCCAACCACAATAGCCTTCAGGTGAAAGTCAAGCGGTTAGATTAAATTTACACTTTTGCCACAGAATCTTGCTTTTCTGCACTTCAACACCACAATCACTTATCTACGCAACTTTAACAAGATCACCACAAGAACCACCATAAAACATGCACAAATAACACAACAAAACACAATTATTCAGCATTATTTACAGTTTTCCCAGAGTGAACTCCTCCTCCTGACGGTTGCTACTGGCAGAAAGCAGCTCCATTTTCTTACCACCATTTTATTTCAACAATGGGCCCATGTTATATTTGCTGCTCGTACTGCATCAGGAGAGATTTTATCATAATAAAGATAGCAGCAGAATGACGACATGTCGTGTACAGTTTATCGTGGTCTTTATCGCCCTCAGAATACACTCTGCTGCAGGCTTCATGCACTTTACGCAACAACTCCTCATTAGGGTTCAAACACCCAGCAATAGCTAGGTTGGGATAACATTATGGTATTGGCTTGGATTTTTCAGTTTGTTTCCAGCCATCAAAGCAGTTAAAGATTTTTTTTAAATCTCCAGTTGCTTTCCTCATTCCTTCACAGGAAACTTGAAGGAACTCTTGGGATTTACTCAACTAAAAAGCCCTGTATGTGTCGAAAGTATGTGCAGAAAGATTGCACTTGTGGGGAACTGATTGACTGACTGACTTAATGATCTGAGGAGCAAAGTGAGGCTAGTCTGTATTGGTTGCTGCACCATTTGTTTTGTTTTATCCAAAAATACATCTTAAGAAAAAACGGTCTTATAATCAGGGCCATCTTACAATTGGGCCAACATGGAATTGAACATGTGTCCCAGTAGATCCAGCTCACTAATAGACATCTCCCTGTTCTCATTTTCCACCTCAGATGTTTGTAGTGTCCGTTGGAGCCAGCAAAGACCTTTAAGACAGCTATTAAGCCACATGGTGTGTGTGGGACTATGAACCAGTTCCGATTCCGATATCTGACACAACATGAAAACATACTAACAAGATGCTTTAGCTTCCTGAGACAAAGACCCTGAGCAATTACAGGGCACACTCTGAAAAGACCCTCACTAGCTCAGAAACCAGGAGACAATTCCTGCAGACAATCAGATGTGCAGAAGTCTGAGCAGCTCAAAGCTCCAGAGCAGCCTCCCCAAAGCTCTGGATCAAACTGGCATTTTGCTATTTGGAAAAAGCTGGAAACGGAAAAGAAACAAGAGACACGACTCAGCAGAAGTAAGAGCAGCTCAGCGCGTCACTCCCTGCTGACCCGCCCAGGCCTTCAGTCTCCAGCTTGGAACGTCTTCAAAAACTTCATCTCATGTCTGGAGCACTGACATCGCCACTTTCACAGCCTTGTTTGTACTCTGCTCCAAAGACCAATTACACACTCTATTCACATTCCCCTTCCTCTCTCTCTCTCTCTCTCTTATACTGCATGTCCTACTGATTCCTAATTGACATCAGCTTCTCCGTGTCTCATGTAATGCCTGAGAGGGACAGGACCAACTCAAGGAGAGAAGACAAACTTTCTTTTATATTATCAACATGGTAGTACAATCAGAAGCACAGTCTTAGAGATGTATTCACTGTAAAATCAATTTGTGTTCAGAACGTAGGAGCCACAGGGTCGTTTCATAGTCCCACACAGACAACGTGGACTTAATAGTCGTCTTAAAGCTCTTTGCTGCCTCTAACAGACGAGGAGAAAGATCTGAGCTACAGAGACTCTGAACTGTGTTTTCATAATTAGAACAAGTTGCATGAAGCTCTACCTTCTCAGCGTGGAAGCAGGGGGTTTTACTCCCACGATAACCACACACGTGCTAAGGACACTGGACTTGGGTCATGATGCTGAATTTAGAACTAAAGATCAGGAAACCTAAGTGTTTTCTCTCTGGAGCCTCACAGTTACCAAAGTGACAACCTTACATTTAATTCAGTGAAGGCAGAAATTCCATTCTGGGCTGGATTTAGATGAATGAGTCCTATTTCAGCGATTTCATTTGACCCTTTAAGTTATTAGTCTTCAGGACGACACACAGCACTCGGGGTAAACAAAGTGCATTATTAATTGGAAAAAGTGAAACTTCCCATGTTGGTGGTTTTGTCTCTGGGGGGATTTTTGCTACTCTGCTGGAGCTAATAAGAGCGAGAGCAGCGAGAACACAGCCGCTCTGACACCCTCGCTCGCCTCCTAATTTGTGGACTTCCCAGAGCTGGAAACCAGCAGCTTTCATCTCCCTGCTGCACTGCTATCAAACCCCAACGTTCTCTCAGGATAGCAGTCGCAGGGCAGCATTAAGACCGTGGGGAGCAGACGCCCAGAACTAACATGTTTGCTTTTTCGAGGCTAAAGGCAGACAGCACAGAGGGGGAGCACGTTACAGACTCCCTCAGAGCTGTGAATGTGAGGACCCACCGTGCCAACCCTCACACCACTCTACAGCGGGCATTACTGCGCCCGTAATCATGGTTGGATTAGAAGACTGGAGAGTTTTGATTAGGTCTGGGGGGGGGGTGTAGGAACACCCACGGCTACGTTAACTAGTTTTAAAGACATACTATCAGCCTGAAAGTTGGGTTTAAATGTACGGCACAATGTAGGGCACAAGACAATGTCATTAAAAAAGAGACGAGCTGTAACATGTCATTTTAAAATTTCAGTATTGAAAATGGGCAAGAAAAGTTTTGCAATATAATTGTAATGTCAATACTTCTAGAGTCTTTTGTTTTTTAAATCACCCAAGTACTGTGATACGTATGGTATCAGGTGATACGTGTGCAGTCCGCGCCCTGAACCATTCTGCTCCACAGAGCTCTGAACTTTCAATGTTTTTGATGATGCTGAAAAGTCCTTTGAGGTTCTCCTTGTGGGAGGGCTGTCAAACATTCCACAGATGTGGACGTGGCGTTCCCATCAAAGGTTACTAAGTGTATCTTTGCCGCTTCCACTCGCGTGAGATCATAATCCTCTTCATGGAGAATCTGTGGCGTGTAGTTTCAGGATTTCATGTTTGTTGTTGCACACTTGCACCACATGGATCCAGACTAAAGTCAGAATTCAAGCTCATACCTTTCGTCTAACAGCTTGTCTCCGAACGTCCAGCGGACATGAGGGGCAGGATACCCAGTGACCACGCAGGGCAGCAGCACCGTCGCACCCACCACGCCGCTCACAGACGCCGGGTGCACCATGAACTCCGGCTTCCTTTCTTCTCCGGTTTCTATTGGGGGAAGAAGAAAAGGTGAGCGTTGAGGGAGGGATGAGCGAAGCAAAGCAGCAGCATTCTACTTAACGGCTGTCATCTGTCTTCAAATCTTCAAAAGAACTCTTGCCTGAAGGGCAACTGTTAGTGACACCTAAGACAGAACTGTGAGAGGAGTCAAATCCACGGTGATTACAGACACCTGAAGTGGAATGAAGTGTTCAGGAGTTCAAAGTGATCCTCATAATTACAGGTCTAACTAACTGCACGCAATAACCACAACTCTATGTTTGTCGTCCGCTTTAATGAGCCCGTCTTATTTACATTCCTGTAGCCACAAAATTCATTCCTGACACGTGACAGGTGCCATTACCAGTCTAAATATGGAGTAAATCTACCAAACTGACGCCAAGATGCTTCACAATTTAATTTTACGTCCCTAAAATTGCCACCTATTCACACTCGGGCTGAAACATGTTTGCTGTTCACCTCATATGAAGGAAATCCACTAAGTGATCAAACACATGAAGCTTTGTTGAACACAAAACTGCAAGTGAATCCAACAGCCCCCAAATAGTCCTCTCTTACCCACGGAGACATAAATACCATCTCCTTTATAAAACTACAATATCTAAATACATGGGCTACAATACGATTCAAGGACGATACTCTTTACTGTGAAATAATTCAGTGCTATTAATTTATTACTAATTCTAATTTCTAATTTCTAACACTAAACCTTGAGCCATTGGGTCTTTAAGAATATATTTAGATCAATTCAGGGATTTGTGTATCAGTATATATATATATATTTATGACTTTAAATTTGATTTTTTGATTGTTACATCCCTAATAGGCGTTCCCAAGCCAGCCGAGAGATGTAGTCCCTCCAGCGTGTCCTGGGTCTTCCCCGGAGCCTCCTCCCAATGGGACGTGCCAAGAACACCTCTCCAGCGAGGCGTCCAGGGGACATCCGGAAAAGATGCCCGAGCCAACTCAACTGACTCCTTTCGATGTGGAGGAGCAGCAGCTCGACTCCGAGCTCCTCCCGAGTGAAGGAGCTCCTCACCCTATCTCTAAGGGAGCGCCCAGCCACCCTGCGAAGGAAACTCATCTCGGCTGCTTGTACTCGCGATCTTGTTCTTTCGGTCATGAGCCAAATCTTATGACCATAGCTGAGGATCAGAACGTAGATCGATCGGTAAATCAAGAGCTTTGCCCCCCTTACTCAGCTCTCTCTTCACCACGATGGTCCGATACAGCGACCGCATCACTGCAGATGCTGCACCGATCCGTCTATCAATCTAACGCTCCATCCGTCCCTCACTCGTGAACAAGACCCAGAGATACTTAAACTCCTCCACTTGAGGCAAGGACACTCCACTGACCTAAAGAGGGCAAAGCACTTTTTTCCGGTCGAGAACCATGGCCTCGGATTTGGAGGTGCTGATTTTCATCCTGGACGCTTCACACTCGGCTGCAAACCACTCCAGTGCAAGCTGAAGGTCCTGATTTGACGAAGCCAACCGAATCACATCGTCTGCAAACAGCAGCGACGAGATTCTGTGGTTCCCAAACCAGACCCCCCCCCACACCCTGGCTGCGCCTAGAAATTCTGTCCATAAAGATAATGAACAGAACCGGTGACAAACGGCAGCCCTGGCGGAGGCCAACGTGCACTGGAAACAGGTTTGACTTACTACCGGCAATGCAAACCAAGCTCCTGCTGTGGTCGTACAGGGACCGGATAGCCCTTAGCAAAGGACCCCGGATCCCGTACTCCCGGAGCACCCCCCACAGGGTGCCCCAAGGGACACGGTCGAATGCCTTCTCCAGATCCACAAAACACATGTGGTCTGGTTGGGCAAACTCCCATGAACCCTCGAGCACCCGATGGAGCGTGTAGAGCTGGTCCAGTGTGCCGCAACCAGGACGAAAACCACACTGCTCCTCCTGAATCCAAGGTTCGACCATCGGTGAATTCTCATCTCCAGTACTCTGGAAAAGACCTTACCGGGGAGGCTGAGGAGTGTGATCCCCTATAGTTGGAACACACCCTCCGGTCCCCCTTCTTAAACAGAGGGACCGCCACCCCGGTCTGCCAATCCAGAGGCACTGTCCCCGATCGCCACGCGATGTTGCAGAGGCGTGTCAGCCAACACAGTCCCACAACATCCAGAGACTTAAGGTACTCAGGACGGATTTCATCCACCCCCAGGAGCCTTGCCACCGAGGAGCTTGGACGGTAATGGACGAGTCCGCCTCCGAGTCCCCAGTCTCTGCTTCCTCCTCGGAAGACGTGACGATGGGATTGAGGAGATCCTCGAAGTATTCCTTCCACCGCCCGACAACATCCCCAGTCAGGGTCAACAGCTCCCCACCTGCACCGTAAACAGTGCTGGTGGAGAGCTGCTTCCGCCTTCTGAGGTGTCGGAGGGTTTGCCAGAATCTCTTCGAGGCTGACTGATAGTCCTCCATGGCCTCCCCGAACTCCTCCCAGACCCGAGTTTTTGCCTCTGCAACCGCACGGGCTGCGGCACGCTTGGCCTGCCAGTACCTGTCAGCTGCCTTCGGGGTCCCACCTACCAACAAAGATAAGTAGGACTCCTTCTTCAGCTTGCGTTCTTGCGTTCAAGCGGCTGGCTTGGGAACGCCTTGGGGTTCTCCCAGAGTTGCTGGGGGAGGTGTGTGTGGATCGGGAGGTCTGGGCGGCTTTGCTTGAGCTGCTGCCCCAGCGACCCGACTCCGGATAAAGCAGACGAAAATCAATGGATGGATGGACATCCGTAATAATTAGGGAAGACAATTTCATAAACTTTAAAACATCATTTAAGTAAAAAAAAAAAATAGAACACAATGCAAAAATACCCTCAGCCGCATGATCATGTTATCAATGAAAGAGTGTGTAGAAAGAATGTGACCTTTTGACCTCTTAAAATAGGTCAGGGTTAGCCATCTTTGAACTTGTCCAAGATCTGTGTCCCAAGAATGTTCCCTGTGAATTTGAAGACTGTGGCAGTGACAGGACTGGACTTATGCTGAAGACAGACGGACAGACACAAAGTCTTCATAATACCAGATGGCCATATTTTGGTCCTGGGTAAAAATGGGATCTGATATATATATATATATATATATATATACTCAACAAAATATAAACGCAACACTTTTGGTTTTGCTCCCATTTTGTATGAGATAAACTCAAAGACCTAAAACTTTCTCCACATACATAATATCACCATTTCCCTCAAATATTGTTCACAAACCAGTCTAAATCTGTGATAGTGAGCACTTCTCCTTTGCTGAGATAATCCATCCCACCTCACAGGTGTGCCATATCAAGATGCTGATTAGACACCATGATTAGTGCACAGGTGTGCCTTAGACTGTCCACAATAAAAGGCCACTCTGAAAGGTGCAGTTTTATCACACAGCACAATGCCACAGATGTCGCAAGATTTGAGGGAGCGTGCAATTGGCATGCTGACAGCAGGAATGTCAACCAGAGCTGTTGCTCGTGTATTGAATGTTCATTTCTCTACCATAAACCGTCTCCAAAGGCGTTTCAGAGAATTTGGCAGTACATCCAACCAGCCTCACAACCGCAGACCACATGTAACCACACCATCCCAGGACCTCCACATCCAGCATGTTCACCTCCAAGATCGTCTGAGACCAGCCACTCGGACAGCTGCTGAAACAATCGGTTTTCATAACCAAAGAATTTCTGCACAAACTGTCAGAAACCATCTCAGGGAAGCTCATCTGCATGCTCGTCGTCCTCATTGGGGTCTCGACCTGACTCCAGTTCGTTGTCGCAACTTCGCACAGCCATTGAAGAGGAGTGGACCAACATTCCACAGGCCACAATTGACAACTTGATCAACTCTATGCGAAGGAGATGTGTTGCACTGCATGAGGCAAATGGTGGTCACACCAGATACTGACTGGTATCCCCCCCAATAAAACAAAACTGCACCTTTCAGAGTGGCCTTTTATTGTGGGCAGTCTAAGGCACACATGTGCACTAATCATGGTGTCTAATCAGCATCTTGATATGGCACACCTGTGAGGTGGGATGGATTATCTCAGCAAAGGAGAAGTGCTCACTATCACAGATTTAGACTGGTTTGTGAACAATATTTGAGGGAAATGGTGATATTGTGTATGTGGAAAAAGTTTTAGATCTTTGAGTTCATCTCATACAAAATGGGAGCAAAACCAAAAGTGTTGCGTTTATATTTTGTTGAGTGTATATATATATATATATATATATATATATATATATATATAAAGCAACAGACCTCTAATCATCTCCCATTCAGAAGAATTATTTTCCTTTATGAACATTCATATGATGTAACTGAAGGTTTCTTTAAAATATAGCAAATGGTTCAGAAGAAGTTGGGCTGAGAAGATTCATGGATAGATAAATTTCAACTAAAATTTCAAATTTCAACTAACATACCTCTCAAGTTCAAATTTGTCACTTCAAAATCTGGTCCCATGCACTCCATGTTTCTTTAAATTCCTCACACAGCTTTATGAAATTTCCTTCTGTATTCAGACAGCATTTTGCCCGGATTCACACGTCCTTAGAGGAGACAGAGAGCTAAACACCCCCAACGGGGTCTTGTTGAAGTCTGATTTATGACCTCTAATATCTTCTTCTGTGCTGGCAGGAGTCTGGCGTTTAACTTGGTAAATAATTGGGGGGGGGGGGGGTCGAGGCTCACGGCCACAGTGGAACTCATCTTCTGAGCTACTGCCGTTACTGAAGAGGCAGTGAAAACCCACTGCGAGCCAAACGCTTCGCTCTGATTTCAGGCAGGTTTGTTTCAATGTTACAGGTGATGGGGAAAAACAGCTGGGATGAGGATCAACACCGCTGAATCTGAGGCCATGGTTCTCAGCAGGAAACCAATGGATTGCCTACTCCCAGTAGGAAATGAGGTCTTGCCCCAAGTGAAGGAGTTCAAGTAACTCGGAGGTCTTGTTCTCGAGCGAAGGGACAATGGAGCATGAAACTGGCCAGAGAACCAACACAGCAGGGGTGGTGTTGCATTCACTCGACCATACTGCTCTAAATCTACTGGTCAATCTTAGTTCCTACTCTCACCTATGGTCATGAGGTTGGGTCGTGACCAAGAGAACTAGACTGCGGGTACAAGTGGCCGAAATGGGCTTCCTCAGGAGGGTGGCTGGTGTCTCCCTTAGAGATAGTGCAAGACGTTTGATCATCAGTGGGGAGCTTGAAGTAGAGCCACTGCTCCTTCATGTTGAAAGGAGCCAGCTGAAGTGGTTCAGGCATCTGGTAAGGATGCCTCCTGGGCGCCTCCCTAGGGAGGTGTTCCAGGCACGTCCATCTGGGAGAAGACCCCGGGGAAGACCCAGCACTAGGTGGAGAGATTATATCTCCACACTGGCCTGGGAACACTTTGGGATCCCCCAGTCAGAGGTGGTTAATGTGGCCCAGGAAAGGGAAGTCTGGGGTCCCGTGCTGGACCTGCTGCACCTACAACCTGAACCCGGATAAGCGTTTAAAGATGTATGCATGTACTGTATGTATGTGACAGGGAAAATGTTGTTTGTGTATGTTCACCCACAAAGTGAAGACAAGCACCAAAACATTTTTTCAGTTAGATATCACTGAACATTTGCCGTTGCCGTGTGCAAAAACATGCGCAAACACTACTGCACTTACAAAAACACATGCATGCATAACTTGCACTTGTAGATGTAGCGACGAACTGTGTTAACTGACAATGGTTTTCTGAAGTGTTCCTGAGCCCACGCGCTAAGATCCTTTACACAATGATGTCAGTTTTTAATGCAGTGCCGCCTGAGGGATAGAAGGTCACGGGCATTCAATGTTGGTTTTCGGCCTTGCCGCTTACGTGTAGAAAGTTCTCCAGATTCTCTGAATCTTCTGATTATATTATGGACTGTAGATGATGGAATCCCTAAATTCCTTGCAACTGAATGTTGAGAAACATTGTTCTTAAACTGTGGACTATTTTTTTCACGCAGCTGTTCACAAAGTGGTGATCCTCACCCCAACTTTGCTTGTGAACGGCTGAACCTTTTAGGGATGCTCCTTTTATACCCAATCATGACACTCACCTGTTTCCAATTAACCTGTTAACCTGTTCACAAAAACAATCAAGTTGATCAGTTTGAACATTAAATATCTGGTCTTTGTGGTGTATTCAATTGAATATAGGTTGAAGAGGATTTGCAAATCATTATATTCTGTTTTTATTTACATTTCACACACGTTCCAACTTCACTGGAATTGGAGTTGTACATGACAGAGGCTGAATTAATTTCTTTTTGTGCTGATGGTCATAACACACACGGAACCCTCATTTACATACTACTGTGAATGTCACATTACTGCCCGCTATCACCGTGGATTTACTCTTAGTAAATCACCTGGAAAATTGTCTCCACCCCCATGTGCAAAAGTTTGGATTGTCCACGCAATTTTGCAATTGTTATCCGGGATCTTAGTAAATCAGGTTCTTCCTGTTCAACAAATCTGAAATACTCGTGATCATTAAATCCTACATCTTCAATCACAGCAGAAATCCAGTGGTCTTCATGTTTTCCAGCTCACCTGGCAGTATCTGAAGCTGGGCCTCCTCACTGGATTTCGATGCTCCCACATTCTCCACTAGGCAGCGATAGAGTCCGGCATCCGTCTCTGAGGCGTTGCTGACCACTAGAGCTCCGCTGGGCAGCTGGAACAGTCTGGTGTTCAGCTCAAGGGGCTGCCGGTCTTTCTCCCACCGAGTGAAGAGCACCAGGTCTGAGTTGACCTCACACACCATCACCTGGTTGTCCCCGAGGTGCACGCTGGCTGCTGCTGGTTGGATAATGAACCTCGGCATCCCTGAAACAGGACAAAAAAACAGAATGTAAAACAAAACTAGAATTTGGCTAGACTAAAATCAAACCATTGTACAACTTTTGAGGCTTTTGCAGGCAATAGTTCAACTGTTTTGGATCCTAGCACGCACATTCATGTGCTATCTCCAAAATGCCACGGGTGAGACAGAACTGTCAGGGTGGTACTACTAAAACCTTACCATGGCCTATGCGTACCAAGTCTAACTTCAACTAAACCAAAGGATTTGAAGGAGAAACCCCTTGTTTCAAATGTGCACTGGACTCCTTGATCTGTGGTTGGACTCCTTGATCTGTGGTTGGACTTCTAACACTACTGCATACCCAATTCCTATACTATGTGGGCCAGTCGCCACTCTGTGTGGCACCACCCAGTGATGTGTGATGTTCGTCCCCTGTTGTGGACCCCCACAACAGGGGTCGTAAATGAACGGACAATGGAAGAGTCGAATATGAACGCTTTACTGTTGTGAATGAGCACAACCACAATACAGAGGAATACAGAATTTTGCAAACAGTCAATCCACAAAGGTGACGTGTGGGCAGGCTCGAGGATAGAAGACGTCTGTCCTGAGAAGAACCAGAACCACACGATTTCCTCCGCCACCGAACCTGGAGAATACTGGAGCCGCCAAGTCCCGAGTCCCCAGGTGGCCACCGTCTCCGAATGTGGGATTTGGTACTGCTGGCGAGGAGCAGAAACAATAAGATGTGGGTGTGTGCACACCCAGTAAACAGTCAGAAACGGGTGGGAAACACCTCCACCTCAAACACAGTACAATAACGTGCAGCGCCTGATAACCTATCCCAATTTGGCGTGAGGAGCGAAGTCCGTTGTCTTCCTCACGATCCCCAAATCCCAGCCTCCAGCTGCAGAGATTAATCAGGAACGCCTGCAAAGAATCTAGACAATTGTGCGTTTGGCACCAGATAACGGCTGAGAGTTTACCTTCACACGTCGACGATATCTCGGCAATGAGGTGGAGATGACGTCCGGGTTTTATGGAGTAGTATGATGAAGTGTAGATGGGTGACAGCTGTCATGAGATAATGAGTGACAGCTGTCACCCCCGACTGTGTCCGTGGCGGCAGCGCCCTCTCGTGCCTGAAGCCCGCACTTCAGGCAGGGCGCCCTCTGGTGGTGGGCCAGCAGTACCTCCTCTTCTGGCGGCCCACACAACACCACCTCAGCTCATGAAGCAAGTGGGTGGGCCCCATTCATCTTCAGAGCTTAGTGGACACATGGTCTGTGGTTCCAGGAGGTGGTGAGATCAGTGTGGTGCAGGACAGCACTGCATAGGTCCTGACCACGGTCACAAGACAGCATCAGAATGTTATCATGACAGTTCTAGCGGTCATTTTGCTTTATATTATTTTGTACGCCAGCTAAAATGGGAGCCAAATTCTATTTCGATGTATTTAGTTCAAATAAAACCAGATCTGAACTACGTTTACAGACATATCCACTGACTGTGTGTAACATCAGCAAAGACCAGCTCTCCTCTCATGGACTAACCACCAGCCCGTGACACCGACCACGAATCACACCAAATCCTGACAACTGCTCTACTCCAATCAACCTCACTACATGATGACTTTGTGACTGATTTAAAAATGAATCACTACACGGCAAAAAGAAGCAAACGTCAAGTCACCTGCAGCCATTAATCAATCACTCTAAAATAAGAACCAATTATTTTTTACATTTAAATGTGTTGTTTTTTTTTAGAATAAATGCAGCTGAGCGGTGCTTTTTAAACAGAATAAAATGACAAGGACGCTAAATGTAAATGTTCTGTTCTTCAGATTGTTGTTTGAATAAGTTATGTAGATATCACACTGAGTTTGGGGAATTAAACACAAATATATATATTATATATATAATATTTACTCCCATTTTGTATGAGATGAACTCAAAGATCTAAATCTTTTTCCACATACACAATATCACCATTTCTCTCAAATATTGTTCACAAACCAGTCTAAATCTGTGATAGTGAGCACTTCTCCTTTGCTGAGATAATCCATCCCACCTCACAGGTGTGCCATATCAAGATGCTGATTAGACACCATGATTAGTGCACAGGTGTGCCTTAGACTGCCCACAATAAAAGGCCACTCTGAAAGGTGCAGTTTTATCACACAGCACAATGCCACAGATGTCGCAAGATTTGAGGGAGCGTGCAGTTGGCATGCTGACAGAAGGAATGTCAACCAGAGCTGTTGCTCCTGTATTGAATGTTCATGTCTCTACCATAAGCCGTCTCCAAAGGCGTTTCAGAGGATTTGGCAGTACATCCAACCAGCCTCACAACCGCAGACCACGTGTAACCACACCAGCCCAGGACCTCCACATCCAGCATGTTCACCTCCAAGATCGTCTGAGACCAGCCACTCGGACAGCTGCTGAAACAATCGGTTTTCATAACCAAAGAATTTCTGCACAAACTGTCAGAAACCGTCTCAGGGAAGCTCATCTGCATGCTCGTCGTCCTCACCGGGGTCTCGACCCGACTCCAGTTCGTCGTCGTAACCGACTTGAGTGGGCAAATGCTCACATTCGCTGGCGTTTGGCACGTTGGAGAGGTGTTCTCTTCACGGATGATGCGAAGGAGATGTGTTGCACTGCATGAGGCAAATGGTGGTCACACCAGATACTGACTGGTATCCCCCCCCCCAATAAAACAAAACTGCACCTTTCAGAGTGGCCTTTTATTGTGGGCAGTCTAAGGCACACCTGTGCACTAATCATGGTGTCTAATCAGCATCTTGATATGGCACACCTGTGAGGTGGGATGGATTATCTCAGCAAAGGAGAAGTGCTCACTATCACAGATTTAAACTGGTTTGCGAACAATATGTGAGGGAAATGGTGATATTGTGTATGTGGAAAAAGTTTTAGATCTTTGAGTTCATCTCATACAAAATGGGAGCAAAACCAAAAGTGTTGCGTTTATATTTTTGTTGAGTATATATATATATCAGACTTCTAAATCTAAAGTTCTTTTTTTTTCTTGGTGCACTGCAAATTATTTGGTTCTCACCAAGATAAAAAAAAAAACTTTAGATTTAGAAGTGTTAGATGATTTATCTTGTTTTAAGGGTTAATTTCTTATGCTTATTTCTAGATAATCTTCAAGACATCTTGTCAAGTGAAATTATCTGTCCATGCAGTGAGATCATTTACCTCAGATTTAGTGTTTTTTTTGTTTGCAGTGCATGTACAATCACACTGTGGCACCACACACGCGCCTATCAATGGTATTAATATCAATAATTGTAGCATTTTGAGCTGCTGATCTGAAGCTGAGTTTACAGTACATGTAGGACGGCTTCATTCACAACTTTCAACAAAACCCATTTTAAAAATGATGATGTTAAACTCCAACTGGTTTATCAAGGAGGAAGGAGAAAAAGCTGTTTTTAAGGCAGACTCAGGGCAGCCGACTGATGATATAAATGACTTTGTGCTGCGTTATAAGGAACCTCTGGAGTGGACTGGAGTGGCTGTGGCCGTCTCCTCAGTAAATCTGCGTGCACGTTTGGAAAAGAGAAATGAATGAATACTCTGTGCGAGTTTGAGGATGCAGGAAAAGAAGGTGGTGGTGGACTGTCAGTTTGTCTGACTCACAAACGGGAGCTGAAGAATTCCTGTTTGGTGACTTGGTTTCACTCAGCGCTGACAAGTCACTTCAAATCGGAACCAGAAAAACATCTGGCTGGTGTCAACCTGAGACTGTAAAGATACTGGACAAACACTCTGTGATGCCACCGGTAGGTTTTCTGAAGACCAGGTTTGAAGCACAAATGGGAGGTTCCAAATGCCACCGTCTTGGCAGTGCCAGATTCCACCTAACTCATGGCCAACCCATAAATGGGTACAGAGGTGGAGTGTGGGCAAGACCGCTGTGACCTGGGCAGGACGAATGAAGCCCAGACACACCCCTCAGCTCAACGTTATCAAACAGGCTAAAGCTATCAGGATAACTCTGGTTTGGTTGTTTTATTCATGCCGACTGGATTATGGTGGTTTTCACAATGGGTCACTTGGAAGCAGGTATTAAACATTATGACCAGCATATCGCCTCAGTAACTGTGGAGATAAAGTTGCCAACCTGTCAACACCTGCTAATTTGTGCTGCCAATGCTAATATATAAATTAAATAAGACTGAAATTTCACTGAATGAAATACTGGAGCACAGGCTTCTTAGATAGTCCGTTAGTACAATTAACTGCACAGCGAGCCCCATTACCTCAGATATCCATCCATCCACTGTCTATACCCGCTTACTCCAGTGACTGGAGTTTATCCCAGCAGACACCCTGGACAGGACACCAGTCTGTCACAGGGTCACACACAGACAGAAAAACACATTCACACCTACGGACAATTTAAAGTTTCCAGTCCATCTAACCTGCATGTCTTTGGACGTGGGAGGAAGCTGGAGCACCCGGAGAGAAACCACACAAACACTGGGAGAACACGCAAACTCCACACAGAAAGGCCACAGGTGGGAATTGAATCCATGACCTTCTCACTGTGAGGCAACAGTGCTAACCACTAAGTCACCATGCTGCCCTTATCTCAGATATTTATAATAAATTCCCAGAAAGGATAAACATGTTTGAGTCTACAGCAGCTAGCAGCCACTGCTAGATAGCTGCGCTAGACACGTCACGCCGATGCACAACTGTAACTCAAAGTCAGCACGCCCCAAATTATACATAACTTACAGCTTAAAATAGTTTACAGGTTTTTTTTATTGTCATCAATGGGGACACTTGCTATAAAGACCAACTCTGTTTTTATACTGGGCTGTAAACATGTTTATTTCTGTTGTAAATGTGGACATTTTAACATGGGGGTCCACGAGGCACAGCACTGACGGCTGGGGCTCGATGTCAGCCTTCATAAAGCTCTCTGCTGACATTAAAAGAACCACAATAATTTCTCGGACTCTGCTCTCTGACATTCTGAAAAGCGTGTTGATCGCTGCCATCACATGTAGGGACAAAAGCTCAATAAAACAAACCTCATCTTGTGAGCACAAAAAGCTGCCTGTGTGCTGTAAATCGTAATGTTCAGCTGCAAACAAGCTGTCATGCTCAATATCAGAGAGGAACACAAACGCTTGTCTGCCTGCAATCGCTGCTGTTTTTTGTCGTCCTCCTTACAGCCGTAGTTCAGAAAGTAACATTGTGCTGCAGCGGGTGTTTTCAAAACTAAACCGTCACTATCCACAGGCACAGGCAGCTGACGTGTTCTCCTTAGTGAAAAATAAAGAGTTTAAAGGACATACAGAATATGTTTTCTATATAAAGTGGTGTGGATGAACACTTCTGAGTTTTTTTTTTATGAAGACTGTCAATCATCAAACCACCGACCGGCCCAATCAATGGGGGCTTGAAGAAAAGTGAACAGCACACAGTACGTGTTATTCCTCATTTTTACCCGACACAGTTGTTATTTTCAGGCCCAGCGATCACACTGTTTAAATCACAAATGTACTTTGGCTCATTAGGGCACCAAGCAGGGCGTTAGTTCTAAAATGCAGTGTGATCGGGTGCACACAGGCAGCAAAGATTTTCCAATATTTATACGGCAAAATATTCAGAGGCGGGCTCACGACGTGTGTACACCCTGCACGTACACACAGGGATGTGCATTAGTGAGTCACACAAAAGGACACGGAACCTGTACCAGGTCTGTGGGCAGGAGCTGGGCACAGTGTGCAGGTACAGCAGGGACGGCAGCGGAAGGGCAGTGGAGCAGTGGTGGGACGGAGGTGGGACGGCAGTGGAAGGGCGGTGGGACAGTGGTGGGACAGAGGGGAGGGAGGTGGGACAGCAGTGGGAGGGCGGTGACGATAGACCGATTATCAGCTGATAATTGGCTGGGCTTATGATCAATCTATTCAACTGCTACCACTCGCCCGCTTTTGACATATTATGCGCACAGCACAAAAACTAACCAGCCATTTATTTTAGTTTAGTTTAGTTTTTTGGAGATGGTAGTGATATTTGTCACTGACCAGGATGGTGCTGCTACACAGCAGAGTTATGGATTTAAATTTTTTCCCAATACAAGGACATCTCTGTGGATGGTAACTGCCATGTTTTTGTCATTACAGGGGTCATTTATCTGTGATGGCACCTTCCTGACTAACAAAAGCTTTCAGTGTAACTGCCGATTCACCAAAATGCACAAATGTTGTGGTCCGTCCAAACAGGCACAAAGTAAAATGCAGCTTCTGTGTCTGGGCTGTTTTTCTTTAGTTTTTTTTAAAGTTAACTGAAAGATGATCTGGAGGGCAGATGAAGTGAAATGTTAGACGGCCGTTTCTGCACCGAAGTGTAAATCCTGCAGCTTAGGAAGCGATGACATTTTAAAAGAGGAGAGTGAAGACAACAGCTCTCAGAGCTGCAGGTCTATTGGACAGACACTCAGACGTGACTGCGCTGGGTGGAAATGTGACATTTGGGCCAAAGAGCTCACAGGGGAGACATGACCTGGAATTACACTTCCACAGTGAACATTCGGAGGAGAGACTCCACAGACTATTGACCTCCTGCTCTGCTCCTTACGACTCACGACTCCTTGGCTCCTCCTGCCCCGTCACCTCGTCTCTGCAGACTGAGATCACCTGGAGATCACACCCAGCGTGCATGTGGGACTCTTACAGTCTTACACATACGAGATAATATAACATGATACCGCAGGATCATTAGCATACCAACATAACACAGGAGCGTTTTACAGAACACAGCATTCATGTTACCATGTGCGCCTCTATCCACTCTGGGCAGCCAAGCAGGCGGAGCTAAGCATCAGGTTGTCCCATTTGTGGTGCAGATGCATGTAGACCTCTGGAAAAACCTCTGACGGTTGTTCAAACTGTCCAAACCTAAAACTCCAGCTGCATGTGGCATTTTTGTGTGACAGCATTATGAGAGTTCCACATGACGTTACTTTAAAGACACGTGCAAACACAGTGCGGTCTGGTAGTCATGTGTCTGAAATTTCAGATCACCAACGCAAATCGTCATATCTACGTAAACAACTTAAACCACTGAACAAAATAAACTCAAATAATAAAAGAATCAATGCCACAAATAAAAAGTATACTTCAACAATGCACAATAATAATAATAATAATAATAATATTTATTTAGCCAGAAAAAAAAAAAATCCCACTGAGATCAAGACCTCTCTTGCAAGGGTAACCTGGCCAAAACCTGACCTGTAAAAACATGTATGCAACAAAAATCTCAGATGAAAAAGGTGCAAATCATATCTGGGTTCTTCCTCTTTGAGATATATATATAATTCTTGGATGCATCACGATGTAAATGTACGATTCTCAATCAATTGGAAATGTGACGATTTTAGGAATGTTAACTGTTTTCCTTATGTAAACCTGTATTTCTACTTTTGCTCAAGGCATTTTTTTCATCCAGTAATGCACTTTTAAGTCCATCTGCCAAATGACAGTGTGCTTTCACTGGCTACAACAACATCATCAAATGGAGTATCATTAAAAAAGCAAGCGTATACAAAGGTAATCCTTCCCGCTGTGATCCATGTCTGTCCACCGCCTGCAATGTCTCCCTCCAAACTCGTCACCAAATGACCTCACGAAAAAAAAGTTATACGCAGCAACCAATCAGAGGAAATGTCACTCCAAAGGTTCCTAACTGTTAGTTGTCACTGAAATCAGCAGGAGAAACATCACCTCACACAAATTCGGTACTGCAAGCTGGCAGTGTGTTATTACATCTGTGCCATCAAATGCAAGTGTGTGGTTTGCCTGTGTGTATGTGTGTGCTCATCTTTCTGCCTGTAATAACATGTATGCAACAAAATGCAATATGGGAAACACAGCACCGTTTGCATCACAGGATTTTTGAACATGCTCATGCTGTTGTGATGTGATGTAGTCTGCAACCCGCATAGTCCTAACAATTACTCCACAAACACTGTAAAGTCATCTGCAGTCCTGGTGTAACACAGATTCCTATCACACAGTGTAGAGGCAGCGGTATAATGTTAGCACTCAGCTTCTGTTAAATGAAGTGAACAATCTTCAGTATACAGTGTTGGACATGCATTCAAATCCAAACCCTGCAGTAGGTGTGGGTTTGGGATGCACACTGAGCGTGGAATTTGCACGTGTTTACTCCTGATCACACTTAATCACAATTCTTCCTTTAATCAACTGGAGAGAAGCTTCATTTTTCACAGCCTTGTTCAGCTGCACAGCAGAAGAACAGCTGAAAACGTTTTGCCTGAGAAATAATGTTTCTGTGGTCAAAACCCGACGATAAAAAGACTTCATCGTGTGCACAGTAGCTCCGGACTGTGAGTTCCTGCTCCTGCAACTGAAAGGCCACGTTATTTCTGTCTGTATCACCTGAGGTTTGACTTTTGTATCATCACCAAATTAGTGACACTCAAAAAATTACAAAGTCAACCCCCCAAAAATGAAGTGCCAACGTCAAGAAACACAATTCTAACCTGAAATGTCTTTTCTTATGGTTATAGTTACAGGCACCTTTGGTTTTGTCTGAACACTGTGACGTCTGTCTTAAAACAACAAAACCAGATTACTTTTCACTTGCTTGAAACTTTGAGCTTCTCATCAAGCCTTGACATTACTTGCACCAAGTGCAAGAAACAGACTCGGTGCCTATTTGAACCAAAGAAAAGCACAAATACATTTTGAAGATTGTGACTGTGTCGCCTGCATGGTCACCACGCTGTGAAACAGAGACGTGCCCTGTTGATGATCTTGGTGAAAATAAAGACGTGTGGCGCACTGAAAGAAAAGCAGAGCACCTTTTGAAAGCACACATATCAAAAGCAGATAGTTAATGTGCACTGACACCAGGCATATGAAATGATACGAGAGGTGCACCAGTTTTAATTAATCAGGTTTAATTTATCAGACAGTAAAAAAAAAAAAAAAAACATAAAACAAAACACCTCTATTGGCACAATGTGAGTATGATTCAGTGTGTGTCCAGATGGATAACTTTAAGGAACCCTCTGGGAACAAGGGTTCGTCACTGAGGTCAAAGCGGGCAGTCGTTAATGTTGAGTCATGCTCAGGAGCAAAAACAAGCTCCATGTGCAGCATCACAAATCCAAACGGCCCCAATCAGCCAAAAATACAAACGGACTGTGCAGACCTGAGACCGAGCCCATTCTTCTTAGACTCAAAAACACAAGGAAAGGTGGTGCATTCCAATCATTTTCTGTTTAGCCAACAAATTTAGTTTAATATGTATGACAACATCCCGTGACCTGATCCCAGATAAGCGGTTGAAGATGAGGAATATATGACAACATTATTTTACAGGTTTCTTTTCAGCACTGTAGCCAGTCTGACAAAGAGTCAGAGCTCTATTGAGCTGAGTATTCCATTAACTTTAACTAGTAATGACTTCATGACTTTCTTTGCTAACAAAATTTTAACTATTAGAGAAAAAATTACTCATAACCATCCCAAAGACGTATCGTTCTCTTTGGCTGCTTTCAGTGATGCCGGTATTTGGTTAGACTCTTTCTCTCTGATTGTTCTGTCTGAGTTATTTTCATTAGTTACTTCATCCAAACCATCAACATGTTTATTAGACCCCATTCCTACCAGGCTGCTCAAGGAAGCCCTACCATTATTAATGCTTCGATCTTAAATATGATCAATCTATCTTTGTTAGTTGGCTATGTACCACAGGCTTTAAGGTGGCAGTAATTAAACCATTACTTAAAAAGCCATCACTTGACCCAGCTATCTTAGCTAATTATAGGCCAATCTCCAACCTTCCTTTTCTCTCAAAAATTCTTGAAAGGGTAGTTGTAAAACAGCTAACTGATCATCTGCAGAGGAATGGTCTATTTGAAGAGTTTTCAGTCAGGTTTTAGAATTCATCATAGTACAGAACAGCATTAGTGAAGGTTACAAATGATCTTCTTATGGCCTCAGACAGTGGGACTCATCTCTGTGCTTGTCCTGTTAGACCTCAGTGCTGCTTTTGATACTGTTGACCATAAAATTTATTACAGAGATTAGAGCATGCCATAGGTATTAAAGGCACTGCGCTGCGGTGGTTTGAATCATATTTGTCTAATAGATTACAATTTGTTCATGTAAATGGGGAATCTTCTTCACAGACTAAAGTTAATTATGGAGTTCCACAAGGTTCTGTGCTAGGACCAATTTTATTCACTTTATACATGCTTCCCTTAGGTAGTATTATTAGACAGCATTGCTTAAATTTTCATTGTTACGCAGATGATACCCAGCTTTATCTATCCATGAAGCCAGAGGACACACACCAATTAGCTAAACTGCAGGATTGTCTTACAGACATAAAGACATGGATGACCTCTAATTTCCTGCTTTTAAACTCAGATAAAACTGAAGGTTATTGTACTTGGCCCCACAAATCTTAGAAACATGGTGTCTAACCAGATCCTTACTCTGGATGGCATTACCCTGACCTCTAGTAATACTGTGAGAAATCTTGGAGTCATTTTTTATCAGGATATGTCATTCAAAGCGCATATTAAACAAATATGTAGGACTGCTTTTTTTGCATTTACGCAATATCTCTAAAATCAGAAAGGTCTTGTCTCAGAGTGATGCTGAAAAACTAATTCATGCATTTATTTCCTCTAGTCTGGACTATTGTAATTCATTATTATCAGGTTGTCCTAAAAGTTCCCTAAAAAGCCTTCAGTTAATTCAAATGCTGCAGCTAGAGTACTGACGGGGACTAGAAGGAGAGAGCATATCTCACCCATATTGGCCTCTCTTCATTGGCTTCCTGTTAATTCTAGAATAGAATTTAAAATTCTTCTTCTTACTTATAAGGTTTTGAATAATCAGGTCCCATCTTATCTTAGGGACCTCGTAGTACCATATCACCCCAATAGAGCGCTTCGCTCTCAGACTGCAGGCTTACTTGTAGTTCCTAGGGTTTGTAAGAGTAGAATGGGAGGCAGAGCCTTCAGCTTTCAGGCTCCTCTCCTGTGGAACCAGCTCCCAATTCGGATCAGGGAGACAGACACCCTCTCTACTTTTAAGATTAGGCTTAAAACTTTACTTTTTGCTAAAGCTTATAGTTAGGGCTGGATCAGGTGAGCCTGAACACATCCCTTAGGTTATGCTGCTATAGACTTAGACTGCTGGGGGGTTCCCATGATGCACTGTTTCTTTCTCTTTTTGCTCTGTATGCACCACTCTGCATTTAATCATTAGTGATCGATCTCTGCCCCCCTCCACAGCATGTCTTTTTCCTGGTTCTCTCCCTCAGCCCCAACCAGTCCCAGCAGAAGACTGCCCCTCCCTGAGCCTGGTTCTGCTGGAGGTTTCTTCCTGTTAAAAGGGAGTTTTTCCTTCCCACTGTAGCCAAGTGCTTGCTCACAGGGGGTCGTTTTGACCGTTGGGGTTTTACATAATTATTTTATGACCTTGCCTTACAATATAAAGCGCCTTGGGGCACCTGTTTGTTGTGATTTGGGCGCTATAAAAAAAATTGATTGATTGATTATTTGGAGACTCGTTTTGCTTGTTACCTCCACCAACAAAGTTGGAGGTTATGTTTACGCCCGTTTGTTTGTTGTTTGTTTGTGACAGCCTGGAGCCCACACTTTTTCATAAATCGCTATAATTTTTTTTTTTTTTTTTTACTGAAGATTCATATCCTGATCATCAACTGATTCAATTTTTCAAGGTCAAAGGCCAAAGTCAAAGTCAGGAAAATCTTGGAGAACTGGAAAAATCCCTGTCTAACACTGAACGGATTTTCAAAAATTCATAACTCTGTCAAAAAAGAATCAAAGTGTCTTCATATTTGGAGCCGTATGTAGGTTAGATCCTTCATCGACTGACCAAGTGTGATCCGGATCTGATCCAGATTACAGATTTTGTGGCCATTTAAATTTAACATTGAAACCCCCATTTACATTATATCTCCTCAGTCACTGTCATTGTTCTGTTCTGGATTTACCTACACCACCAAAACTGGACTGGAGGTTCCATTTTATGTCTGTCTTCCAGTTATCAAGGTAAAAAATTTGTGGAATCAGAAGTTGTGTTGGCGAGGTTTTTCGCTCTACGAGCGCAGTGCTCTAGTTTTAAAGTGGGGTTGCAGAGCATAATAAATTTTTCTTCAAAATAATGACATTCTATTCAAAGCAAAGTAAAGGAAACCTATTATTATTATTATTATTACTACTACTATTAGTACTGCCTCCTTCCTGTTTCTTGTTTGGACCACCGACATATGCAACAGCCACTAGATGGCACTAGTCAGTAGCTGCTTGCCACTAACACCAGAATGACTTAACTTCCTGTCTCTGGCAATCCGATGGCAAACGTAGCGGTACACACGGCATTACACTAATGACAGATTCTTTCAAACAGCAAGATATGGCTTCACTTGTTTTCCCCATGAAACAAATATTTTCAGGGGTTTAACTGCTGGGGATAAAGAGCTTCTTTGTGTAAAGACGTTTGTTACATGATACCTTTCATTATCTGCTCGGTTATGAAGGAATGATTACAATTTCATGTGTCCATCACCGCTTGAAAGAAAAGATGCTGACAGACAGACGTTGTCTGGGAGGAGAACTCATGCGTGTACAGAAACACAGTGAAGCCACACAGTCAGACTGCTACTAATCTTAATTAAAACCAGGTATGGAATAAAAATGAGCAGCTTAATGGAATATGCACCCGGATCTGTGGGTCTCCCTCCAGATTCAGACGAATTAGTAACTGAATGCAAAACAGCTGCCTTCACCTTGAATGGAACATGCACTGTGCAACGTGCTGCTCTTACTTCAAGCACAGTCTGAGCACTTTTATATACATCACTATGCAAAAGGTTTTATCACATTCAGTATGCCAAAAATATCAAAATAATTCAACCTGCCACACGAAGAAACAGCGGCAACTTTTGGAAAAGAAAGAAACTGACCGCCATAGCTGCTCCTACATCACATTATGCATGAAATAAGATAATTCACTGTAACCATTCCAGACAGGTCCAGCAGGTAGCAGACAGCTAAAAGTCTGTTTGTTTGGCTAACGTAGCCATCTAGCGGCTCAAAGCAAACCAGTGTGTAATCACTTTATCTTCATTACATGCCTTTTTAATTTTGAGATTTGCCAGTTGGTTCCTTGTGTTGTTTTTGAGTAGATGGAACATACAAGCCTTCAGACCAAACCCTCATGGTGTGGATGTCACGTATGGAGAAGACAAGGTTTAAAAAGGTTAAAGCAGAGCCAAATGTGACCCGTGGGTGCTTTCAGGACACGCTGGTTGGTGACACTTACTGGCATGTGAGTGGAAACTAACGATCAGCAAGAGCTCCTGCTTCATTTAAATCAAGGGATCAACAATACGAAAAAAGAGTTTCATCTGGCGGATCGGACAAGGACAGCGTTGTTCGGCATGTATGTGAGTGGTGTGTAGGTTCTCACTCAAAATCATCCATCGCTTTTCTTTTGGTGCCCCAAGTTCCTTGTTGCATTCACTGTCACTTCTAAACTCCCCCCACAGCACACACACGCTGTCCCCAACTGTACGAATGTCACAACGAACTGTGACGTCCAAACCGTGGTGTGATTTCTGTGTACGCTGCACAATTGGGTACTCAGGTCAAAGCAGTTTCAGTCTTTTGTTCATGGTAATGAGTCATTCACGTCATCAGGAGAGTCGTCAAGGGAGCCATCAGGAGAGGCGTCCGTCCCATCATTAGGAGGGACAGCTGCCCTGTCATTAGGAGGGTGCTAAATTACTCACTACAGTCTTTATTTCCCCCCAATAGTTGTACTTTAAATGTATATTGAACCCTAAGCTAGAACTAAGCAAAAATAAATAATTCATGTTTAAAAACTCTATACAGGTTAGCGGCACAATATTTTTATATCCACAATATTGTATCAAGTTTCCCACACCGCTTTTTGATACAAAGACAGACTTCAAATGTCCTTAAACCCCCCAGTGGTCCCTCTGAAGCTGGGCTGGCTGCCTCCTGGTACCTGACAGCCGTCATTCAGGGTTAAACTGTGGCAGCCCAACACAGTTTCATGAAGAGGTGAAAATGATTTACACCTCTCATAATATAAAATTCTCAAATATTGTGCTTCTTTAAAACCTCAGTAGCTCTGCCCCCAAACTGTTTACACAAATGTACACATGGGAGGCATGCTGAGAACATCAAAGTAAGCAACACTACATCACAGTGTCCAGTGGAGTTATGCACGAGGCCAAACCATGTTATCATGATCAAAGTACAACAGCAAGCAGATCACATTACTGGGAAAGTTATCATTGATAAGTAATGTTAAAGACCCTTTCATACCAGGGCCAATGTCATAATGTGTTGTGCCACACAGACGACCTTAACAAACAACAAAAAAGTTCCTACTGTGTACCCAACATGTCTGAAAAGGGGTAGGGTGAAGCATCAGCTTATTTATCCCTACCCCTTCTTCCCCACAACCAGTAATACCCTTTGCCACATATACACATAGATTCCTACACACCTAAACCGATATCAATATCAATATATATAATATTATAATATATATATATAATATATAATATCAACATATATATCACAAACATAAATATACACCTACACATACCTACTTACATACAAAACTATATATTTACAAGCTGAAGCAAAAAACAAAAACACCCTAACCCTCATTACCCTTCCTCCTCCCTATACCTAGAAAAAAACATATTTTTGTACCGCTGTTTGAACTGGTTCATGCTTGGACATTGCTTGAGCCCCACTCCCAATCTGTTCCACATCCTCACCCCACAGACAGAAATACAGAAACCTTTTAATGTTGTTCGTGCCCACTGATGCTTTAAATTAAATTTCCCCCTCAGACTGTAATCCCCTGATCTGTTAAAAAACATATTTTTAATATTTGCTGGAAGTAAATTGTTTATTGCTTTATACACGATTTGTACTGTTTGAAAATGAACCAAGTCTGTGAATTTTAAGAATTTGGATTGTAAAAATAGTGGATTTGTATGATCTCTATAGCCAGTATTATGAATGATTCTTATAGCTCTTTTCTGCATTACTGATAGTGATTGTGTTGTACCTTTATAAGTATTACCCCATACCTCTGCACAGTACTGTAAATATGGTAAAACCAGTGAGCAGTAAAGAATGCGGAGTGAGTTGTGGTCCAGAATATGTTTCGCTTTGTTTAGAACTGAAATGCTTCTTGACAGTTTACTTTGTATATGTTTTATGTGAGTCTTCCAGTTTATCTCATCATCTATTATCACCCCCAGAAACTTATTTCATGTACCCTTTCAATATCTACCCCCTCGACTTGTAACTGAACCTGTATGTCTGTATTACAATAGCCAAATAACATGTATTTTGTTTTACTTAAGTTTAATGATCATTTGTTTCTGTCAAACCATATTTTCAATTTTCCCATTTCTATATTGATCCTCCTCAGTAACTCCTGCAAATCCCCCCCTGAACAAAAAATGCTTGTGTCATCTGCAAATAATACTAATTTTAATATTTTGGAAACATTGAGAATATCATTTATATAAATTAGAAACAGTTTTGGACCCAATACTGACCCCTGTGGGATGCCACAAGCATTGTCCAAGCATGATGATGTATATTCCCCCAACTTCACAAACTGTTTTCTGTTACTTAAGTAGCTTCTCACCCAGTGCAACGCCAACCCCCTAATCCCATACTGTTCAAGTTTACTGATTAATGTCATGATTGATTGTATCAAAAGCCTTTTAAGGTCTATAAATATTCCAACTGAATGTAATTTGTGGTCTATGGCGTTTGTAATCTCAACTGATTCTATTAATGCAAGTGATGTTGAACTATGTGCTCTGAATCCATATTGACTATCAGTAAGTAATTTATGTTTATTTATGAATTTGTCTAATCTATTATTGAATAACTTTTCTAATAATTTGGAAAATTGTGGAAGCAAAGAAACAGGTCTATAATTTGTGAAGTGGTGTCTATCCCCAGTCTTATACAGCGGCACAACCTTAGCTATTTTCATTTGATTGGGAAATTTACCGGTTTGAAATGATAAGTTACAGATGTATGTTAATGGTTCTACAATCCATTCAATGACCTGTTTTACCACCCCATATCAATTTCATTTAAATCGGTAGATGTTTTATATTTACAATTATTCACAATGTCTATAATTTCTTTTCCATCCACTGCTGTGAGGAACACTGAACACGGATTTCTTTCTATGAGATTATTATCCCAATCCTCAGGTTGGGAATTGGGAATTTTTTCTGCCAAGCTTGGGCCAATATTTACAAAAAAATTATTAAAACCATTGACTACCTCATCCTTATTTTCCTTCTTGACATTATTATCAATGAAATACTGAGGGTAACTCTGTTTTTATTACCATTTTGATAATGCTATTTAATATATCCCATATTCCTTTAATATTGTTTTTGTTATTATATAATATGTTACTATAATATTCCTTCCTACATTTTTTTACATCATTATTGTATGGCCTTGCCTTACAATATAAAGCGCCTTGGGGCAACTGTTTGTTGTGATTTGGCGCTATATAAAAAAAAAAATTGATTGATTGAAATTGATTGATTGATATCTATTTCTGCCTCTTTAGTCTTTAGTTTTATGAATTCTCTATACAGTGTATTTTTCTTATTACATGCATTTCGTAACCCTTTCGTCATCCATGGTTGATCTTGGATTTTTTGTTTTCTGTAGTTTTGTTTAATTGGACAATTTTTATCATATAATGATGTAAATTGTTATGTGGGCCGCTGAAGAGGAGGTACTGCTGGCCCACCACCACCAGAGGGCGCCCTGCTTGGAGTGCGGGCTCCAAGCACGAGAGGGCGCCGGACCCTGAAGAAGTGACAGCTGTCATTCATCCCCTGCACCAGCTGTCACTCGTTCATCATCATCATCACCATCTTAAAAGCCGGATCGTGACTCCACCTCCTCGCCGAGAAATCGACTACCGTGAGGTACTTTCTCTGCTGATTAACACGTTGTGTAGGATTCTGAACTTCTGTTGCAGCCGGTATCCTGTGGTGTTCACCCTTATCTGGGAAGTGGCGTGGAGCGTGACGACGACAACCGCGCTACAGATAAGTGGTCACACTAGGAGCTGCACGAGTGTGTGATTCGGAGGTGGAGGTTCTCCTCCTAACTGTGTACAGACTGTAGACCACTGAGTGTAAGGATTTACACTCATTCATCTTTTTCTGCTTTCTGCCAGCAGTACCAGGGTCGACAGCCGAAGACAGAGGTCACCTGGGGATTCGGGACTTGGCGGCTCCGGTGTTCTTCAGACCGTTGGTGGTGGAGGCCGTGTGGGACGCGGTCTCTCTCTCTCGTCGGGGTCTTCTATCTTCGAGCCTGCCCACACGTCACCTGGTGTTCATTGACTTTGCAATTTCTGTACATTTAGTTGTGTATTGTCACAACAGTAAATTGTTACCTTTTGGCTTACTCATTGTCCGTTCATTTGCGCCCCCTGTTGTGGGTCCGTGCTACGACACCTTCCCAACAGTAAATATTTGTAAAAAAGTTTCATATGCACTATCAACATCACTTTCACTGTATACCTTTTCCCAGTTTTGCTCCTGTAAATCCTTCTTTAGTGTGTTCATGTTTTCCTCTGTCCGCACTCGCCTGTATTTTATTTTCTCCTCTGGCTGATTCCGCCGATGGTTTCTATTATAAACGATGAAAACTGGTAGATGATGGACGAAATGTGTGTGAGATTGCCGGCTGCCACTCCTCGGTTCCATTAACTCCTGGAAATAATGTATTTTTTTGTAATGTATTTATTTTTTTGTAATTTTATTTTTGTATTTTTAACTGTTTTTAAACCATTTTATACTGAGATATCAGGAGCATGTGGTGCAGACTTTTGAATGCCACACAGTCACACATCAAGTTCTATTCTCTGCTCTAGATTTAAATTCATAGTAAATTATGGAGAGTATTGCAAAAACAAAAACAATCATATCACGGACCATGTATCGTAATGTGGTTTTTGTGGATACCACCATCGCACACTGTGAGCACCAACCTGTGCCACACGGTGTGTTGTTTCTATCCCCTGCTGGCCGAAACCCTGAAGTGGGATTATGTTGTGGTGATTTCTGTCCATCCTTCTGTCCCCAAACAGGGTATAAGCGCTCTCAAATCAACTCTTCTCACACTTTTAGGAGGAATTTTATGAAACATGGTACAAGTCTTTGTTATAGGTTGGTAATACACATACTATCATATTGTTGGAGTTGGGCCCATTTGACCAGAGTTATGGCCCTTCATTAACAAACCAAGACAGTGCCAGTTTCATGAGTTGGCGTCTGCATTCTACAATAAACTATCACACACCTTGAAATGTTATCGGAATGTAGTGAGCCCGTGTACCAAAACAGCGTTTGCCAGTTGGGGTTATTGTGCTCTCAGAGCGCTCTTCTTTAAAGTGGACTCCAACTGAACTTTCCCCTTTAAACCAGAGCATGATGACAGTCGTATATATAATATATATATATATATATATATATTATACATACGAGGGCTGTCAATAAAGTAACGGTCCTTTTTATTTTTTTCAAAAACTATATGGATTTCATTCATATGTTTTTATGTCAGACATGCTTGAACTCTCGTGCGCATGCGTGAGTTTTTCCACGCCTGTCGGTGACGTCATTCGCCTGTGAGCACTCCTTGTGGGAGGAGTCGTCCAGCCCCTCGTCGGAATTCCTTTGTCTGAGAAGTTGCTGAGAGACTGGTGCTTTGTTTGATCAAAATTTTTTCTAAACCTGTGAGACACATCGAAGTGGACACGGTTCGAAAAATTAAGCTGGTTTTCAGTGAAAATTTTAACGGCTGATGAGAGATTGTGAGGTGATTCTGTCGCTTTAAGGACTTCCCACGGTGCGAGACGTCGCTCAGCGCTCTCAGGCAGCGTCGTCAGCCTGTTTCAAGCTGAAAACCTCCACATTTCAGGCTCTATTGATCCAGGACGTCGTGAGAGAACAGAGAAGTTTCAGAAGAAGTCGGTTTCAGCATTTTATCCGGATATTCCACTGTTAAAGGAGATTTTTTTAATGAAAGACGTGCGGACGGGTCCGCGCGTCGGGACGCAGCCGACGCGGTGCGGCGGCACAGGAAAAACACCTCCATTGGAAGCCTTAAGGACAAGTTGGAACATGTCCTGCTGTTAAACAATTTCTCATATACTCACGCCACTGAAAGCCATCAAAAGCCACCTGGATTTTACAAATGGTTATCAACACGGAGGTGTTTTTCCTGTGCTGCCGCACCGCGTCAGCTGCGTCCCGACGCACGGACCCGTCCGCACGTCTTTCATTAAAAAAAATCTCCTTTAACAGTGGAATATCCGGATAAAATGCTGAAACCGACTTCTTCTGAAACTTCTCTGTTCTCTCACGACGTCCTGGATCAATAGAGCCTGAAATGTGGAGGTTTTCAGCTTGAACAGGCTGACGACGGCGCCTGAGAGCGCTGCACGACGTCTCGCACTGTGGGAAGTCCTTAAAGCGACAGAATCACCTCAAAATCTCTCATCAGCCGTTAAAATTTTCACTGAAAACCAGCTTAATTTTTCGAACCGTGTCCACTTCGATGTGTCTCACAGGTTTAGAAAAAAGTTTGATCAAACAAAGCGCCAGTCTCTCAGCAACTTCTCAGACAAAGGAATTCCGACGAGGGGCTGGACGACTCCTCCCACAAGAAGTGCTCACAGGCGAATGACGTCACCGACAGGCGTGGAAAACTCACGCATGCGCACGAGGGTTCAAGCATGTCTGACGTAAAAACATATGAATGAAATCCATATAGTTTTTGAAAAAATAAAAAGGACCGTTACTTTATTGACAGCCCTCGTATAAGCAAACACATGAAAGAGGCAAAGGAGAGAAGACAAAAGTCAAATTAATTAAAGACATGAGTGAGCGAGCTGGCAGACAGAAGCTGATGGAAACGGCTCGGCTGCAGCCTCTCAAGAGGCTCGGCCATGAAAATGTTTAGCTTTCTTCTGGTTCATAATGGAAAGCTGCAGGCTCTTTAAAGACAAACAACACTTGCATACTTCTGGAGATTTTATTAGCTTTTCTCTCCCACAAAGGTCCCTGATAATAAACCGTTTGATTAGTGTGTATTACCGTGGAGCCTGCAGCACATCGCTCCCATAATACGCTTTGAAGCGAGTGCTGTGTGGCGTTCCCACCACGAGCCCGGCACACTCCGCCGTGCGCCATATCTACAAAACTCCTTCACGCCTCTGGACTCTAAGTCTTTAAATGGTATATTACGGCCGTGATGGCGAGCTCTGCAGGTGACTTAGTTTGTTCTGTGGAGGACATCAGTGAGTGAAGCTCCTTTATTACCGGCTTCACTTCAGCTGACTGTGTCCACGTTCTGGCTTTTGTCAAATATGTTCCTCTAACACCACACGAAGAAGGCAAAGAAATGACATAAGGAGTGTGTCGTTTACTTTGGTATAAGGAGCTCACGCCTCACTTCCCTTATGTTCAGCTAAATCCTCAAACTCTTCGTGACAGATCCAGAGGCATTTCCAAGACAGATAGAATTCCTGCTTGGTCTCCCCCAAAGCGTCCTCTCAGTTGCATGTGTCTGGAAGACCTCCTGAAAAAGGTGATCCTTCAATGCAAAGAAGCAGCAGCTCTACTCAGAGTCCCTCAGGGATATTTGAGGTTCTTACCTCATCCCCAAGTGTAAGCCAGACACCCAACAAAGGAACCTATGAACGACTTGAACCTTCAGTCTGCTGCAAAGGCACTGACATCACCCAACACCTTTGTGCAAAACCCAGAGACACAAATATCACTGCCAAGATAAATCAACCTCTCTACACGTTCAACACTTATACAGATACTGGAAACTTCTGATGGACAAGTCCAGATACAGGTGAACCCCATTAACTCGCACATGCATAAGTCGAGTTTCAGCTTTACTCACGGCTGATTTGTGGACCCCAAAAATTTAGACTACTGTATGAAAGTAAATTCTGAATTGAACCAGATCATTCTTTCATTGTCAAAGAGTCCATGACATTGTCATAAGAGCTACACTTCTTCAACGACTAATCTATGCTTCCAAATGGTTGAACCTTTTGTAATATTTCAAGGTAAGCTGATTTTAAGGTTTTATTTGGGTCAGCCTTATTAACTTGCAGATTCAGATAACTATCGGTCCAACTTTGTGGACCCCAACTGGCGCAAGTTAACGCGGTTCACCTGCAATCACTGAAAGCCTATCTTCATCTTGATCCAGGATGATGACACTCAACCCAGACACTCAAACATCTCACTCTCACCTTGTGTTCATCATTCTGCAAAGATCAATTGCAAAGTCACGTTCAGTAAACTTTTCCTCACCAACAAAGACACCTAAGTCCAGTTAATTCAAGCAGGGACTAGAAGACAGTACGACGTAGCGTATAACTGAACAACAAGTGATATATTGTTGGATCCATGACCTGAACTGAAATGGACTGTGTAAAACTAACTGGTTAATAAAAGAGGACTTGGTTGTGTTACATAAAATGGTTTCCATCCTTATGCACTCCAGTACGGGCGTCATATTAACATGTTATAAACATCTGTTCTTACTTGGAGAGTAAAAGGCGTCATTTCAGAAAACACTGTTGATAGACTCCAATTTCGTGTCATAAGTTACTTACCCAGGACCCCCTGCAGAAGCACAGGGACCCTCTGACATGTCTGCTGAACACAGGCCCACTGTCTGTCTGAGAGATTAGTCGAACACATCTGATAAAGAGATGTTGTTGTTAGCCTGGCAGAAAACAGTGTCGCTTGTCTTCTTGTTTCACCCCACGTGCCAGTGAAAACACTCCATCACCCCAAACTGCTCTGATGCTGCCATCTATCATTCTACAAGAGATAAAACAAACTCAAAGCAAAACTCTACCTACATGGATTTTCTGTGAATTAAAGTGGCGTTCTGGCTTTAGAAAAGCAGCAGACTTCATCTCTGATGATGCTTTTTCCAACATTTGGAAGATGTCATCATAGATTCTGCATTTCCATTGAACAAAATGGTGCAAAATTGTGTCTTGAGAAAAGAGGAACATAGTTATGTGGAACAGAAGGTGTCGGTAAACAAGCCTCAAAAACATTTTTAACACCGGATTAGAAAATGCTGCCAAGACTCATCAGTTCTGGAGTATCAGGCAGAGAGACACGGAGTCAGCGGCACATAATTCCGATACAATTTTCACATATATAAAACTATCAGTGCTGTAAATAACTATTTCTATTGTTAATTGTATTGATTTTTTGAGCAACTGATTAAATGACGGCTGTAACACTGAAAGTAATTTTCAATCCAACCAATTGATCTATGAACATTTCAGATAAACTAGTAGGAATTAAAATGAGCAAAATCACATTTGGACACAGAAGACAGAGTGAGGTAACATGTGTTTGTGTTGGAGTCAGAGTGTACAGCGGTTAACACTGCCGTCCCGTAAGAGTCCAACTGCAGACGCATTCCCCAAACCGTGCTTGTCCGCTCACACACCAGCAAATTCAATATACTCACTCATATGTAAATGAGGGAGAGAAACACAGAGGGGAGGAGGTGGGTGGTTTCCAGGCTTTGAGTAGGAGATTCATTTGCATGCTGTGTCCATTTCCTGCCGCTGGCCGACATACATAATTCATCCATTTTTGACTGCTGAGGTATCTATTAGTCGATAGAGTGATAGTGCCAGGAACAAACGGCTGCCCTTCTCATGAGCGTCGTCGGGACCCGTGTGTATGACAGTCCTGACCGGGATGTGGTGAACACAAAGGCCTACCTCCCCGTAGCTGCTAGCACAGGGGATGCTATCAATGACACACACGCGACTTGTAAACAACATGTTTTCAATCTGCTGTAATGACAGGTCAGCTTTAAGTCATACAGACTGTGTTGTGTTTCTGAGTTAAATCAGTAACAGTGAGCAAGGCGTACTTAGCGCCAGGTTAGCTCTGACTGCATTCAAGTCTTGGATTTGGACTCGTGCAAATTATTTCATTTATAAACAAAATATAGTCAATGTTACAACATTTATTATTTGTCTACTGTGGAGAATCATAATGAATACTTTACGAACCACCAGAGTGCATGACAAATGTTCTCAGTATAACATGCCGCTCGGTCCGTACTTTCTCACCCGGCGTTGATTTACCACAAATCATAGGCTTTTAAAGTAGAAGACTTTATCTATTACTCTGGGGTTAAAGCATAGTGACCTGAATATAAGATAAGGGTTTTACTGTTCCAGAAAATACATCTAAAAAAAATACAAGGTCATCTTATAATCGCAGAGTAGATTTTTCCAAGTCATATACCTCCACAGCATTAGGAGGCAAGAATTAACCTTAAAAACACTGCACTCTACATGAAATAGTTTTTTTTTTCACACCCAACCACAATAGCCTTCAGGTGAAAGTCAAGCGGTTAGATTAAATTTACACTTTTGCCACAGAATCTTGCTTTTCTGCACTTCAACACCACAATCACTTATCTACGCAACTTTAACAAGATCACCACAAGAACCACCATAAAACATGCACAAATAACACAACAAAACACAATTATTCAGCATTATTTACAGTTTTCCCAGAGTGAACTCCTCCTCCTGACGGTTGCTACTGGCAGAAAGCAGCTCCCATTTTCTTACCACCATTTTATTTCAACAATGGGCCCATGTTATATTTGCTGCTCGTACTGCATCAGGAGAGATTTTATCATAATAAAGATAGCAGCAGAATGACGACATGTCGTGTACAGTTTATCGTGGTCTTTATCGCCCTCAGAATACACTCTGCTGCAGGCTTCATGCACTTTACGCAACAACTCCTCATTAGGGTTCAAACACCCAGCAATAGCTAGGTTGGGATAACATTATGGTATTGGCTTGGATTTTTCAGTTTGTTTCCAGCCATCAAAGCAGTTAAAAGATTTTTTTTAAATCTCCAGTTGCTTTCCTCATTCCTTCACAGGAAACTTGAAGGAACTCTTGTGGATTTACTCAACTAAAAAGCCCTGTATGTGTCGAAAGTATGTGCAGAAAGATGCACTTGTGGGGAACTGATTGACTGACTGACTTAATGATCTGAGGAGCAAAGTGAGGCTAGTCTGTATTGGTTGCTGCACCATTTGTTTTGTTTTATCCAAAAATACATCTTAAGAAAAAACGGTCTTATAATCAGGGCCATCTTACAATTGGGCCAACATGGAATTGAACATGTGTCCCAGTAGATCCAGCTCACTAATAGACATCTCCCTGTTCTCATTTTCCACCTCAGATGTTTGTAGTTGTCCGTTGGAGCCAGCAAAGACCTTTAAGACAGCTATTAAGCCCACATGGTGTGTGTGGGACTATGAACCAGTTCCGATTCCGATATCTGACACAACATGAAAAACATACTAACAAGATGCTTTAGCTTCCTGAGACAAAGACCCTGAGCATTTACAGGGCACACTCTGAAAAGACCCTCACTAGCTCAGAAACCAGGAGACAATTCCTGCAGACAATCAGATGTGCAGAAGTCTGAGCAGCTCAAAGCTCCAGAGCAGCCTCCCCAAAGCTCTGGATCAAACTGGCATTTTGCTATTTGGAAAAAGCTGGAAACGGAAAGAAAACAAGAGACACGACTCAGCAGAAGTAAGAGCAGCTCAGCGCGTCACTCCCTGCTGACCCGCCCAGGCTTCAGTCTCCAGCTTGGGCACGTCTTCAAAAAACTTCATCTCATGTCTGGAGCACTGACATCGCCACTTTCACAGCCTTGTTTGTACTCTGCTCCAAAGACCAATTACACACTCTATTCACATTCCCCTTCCTCTCTCTCTCTCTCTCTTATACTGCATGTCCTACTGATTCCTAATTGACATCAGCTTCTCCGTGTCTCATGTAATGCCTGAGAGGGACAGGACCAACTCAAGGAGAGAAGACAAACTTTCTTTTTAATTATCAACATGGTAGTACAATCAGAAGCACAGTCTTAGAGATGTATTCACTGTAAAATCAATTTGTGTTCAGAACGTAGGAGCCACAGGGTCGTTTCATAGTCCCACACAGACAACGTGGACTTAATAGTCGTCTTAAAGCTCTTTGCTGCCTCTAACAGACGAGGAGAAAGATCTGAGCTACAGAGACTCTGAACTGTGTTTTCATAATTAGAACAAGTTGCATGAAGCTCTACCTTCTCAGCGTGGAAGCAGGGGGTTTTACTCCCACGATAACCACACACGTGCTAAGGACACTGGACTTGGGTCATGATGCTGAATTTAGAACTAAAGATCAGGAAACCTAAGTGTTTTCTCTCTGGAGCCTCACAGTTACCAAAGTGACAACCTTACATTTAATTTCAGTGAAGGCAGAAATTCCATTCTGGGCTGGATTTAGATGAATGAGTCCTATTTCAGCGATTTCATTTGACCCTTTAAGTTATTAGTCTTCAGGACGACACACAGCACTCGGGTAAACAAAGTGCATTATTAATTGGAAAAAGTGAAACTTCCCATGTTGGTGGTTTTGTCTCTGGGGGATTTTTGCTACTCTGCTGGAGCTAATAAGAGCGAGAGCAGCGAGAACACAGCCGCTCTGACACCCTCGCTCGCCTCCTAATTTGTGGACTTCCCCAGAGCTGGAAACCAGCAGCTTCATCTCCCTGCTGCACTGCTATCAAACCCAAACGTTCTCTCAGGATAGCAGTCGCAGGGCAGCATTAAGACCGTGGGGAGCAGACGCCAGAACTAACATGTTTGCTTTTTCGAGGCTAAAGGCAGACAGCACAGAGGGGGAGCACGTTACAGACTCCCTCAGAGCTGTGAATGTGAGGACCCACCGTGCCAACCCTCACACCACTCTACAGCGGGCATTACTGCGCCCGTAATCATGGTTGGATTAGAAGACTGGAGAGTTTGATTAGGTCTGGGGGGGGGGTGTAGGAACACCCACGGCTACGTTAACTAGTTTTAAAGACTACTATCAGCCTGAAAGTTGGGTTTAAATGTACGGCACAATGTAGGGCACAAGACAATGTCATTAAATAAGAGACGAGCTGTAACATGTCATTTTAAAATTTCAGTATTGAAAATGGGCAAGAAAAGTTTTGCAATATAATTGTAATGTCAATACTTCTAGAGTCTTTTGTTTTTTAAATCACCCAAGTACTGTGATACGTATGGTATCAGGTGATACGTGTGCAGTCCGCGCCCTGAACCATTCTGCTCCACAGAGCTCTGAACTTTCAATGTTTTTGATGATGCTGAAAAGTCCTTTGAGGTTCTCCTTGTGGGAGGGTGTCAAACATTCCACAGATGTGGACGTGGCGTTCCCATCAAAGGTTACTAAGTGTATCTTTGCCGCTTCCACTCGCGTGAGATCATAATCCTCTTCATGGAGAATCTGTGGCGTGTAGTTTCAGGATTTCATGTTTGTTGTTGCACACTTGCACCACATGGATCCAGACTAAAGTCAGAATTCAAGCTCATACCTTTCGTCTAACAGCTTGTCTCCGAACGTCCAGCGGACATGAGGGGCAGGATACCCAGTGACCACGCAGGGCAGCAGCACCGTCGCACCCACCACGCCGCTCACAGACGCCGGGTGCACCATGAACTCCGGCTTCCTTTCTTCTCCGGTTTCTATTGGGGGAAGAAGAAAAGGTGAGCGTTGAGGGAGGGATGAGCGAAGCAAAGCAGCAGCATTCTACTTAACGGCTGTCATCTGTCTTCAAATCTTCAAAAGAACTCTTGCCTGAAGGGCAACTGTTAGTGACACCTAAGACAGAACTGTGAGAGGAGTCAAATCCACGGTGATTACAGACACCTGAAGTGGAATGAAGTGTTCAGGAGTTCAAAGTGATCCTCATAATTACAGGTCTAACTAACTGCACGCAATAACCACAACTCTATGTTTGTCGTCCGCTTTAATGAGCCCGTCTTATTTACATTCCTGTAGCCACAAAATTCATTCCTGACACGTGACAGGTGCCATTACCAGTCTAAATATGGAGTAAATCTACCAAACTGACGCCAAGATGCTTCACAATTTAATTTTACGTCCCTAAAATTGCCACCTATTCACACTCGGGCTGAAACATGTTTGCTGTTCACCTCATATGAAGGAAATCCACTAAGTGATCAAACACATGAAGCTTTGTTGAACACAAAACTGCAAGTGAATCCAACAGCCCCCAAATAGTCCTCTCTTACCCACGGAGACATAAATACCATCTCCTTTATAAAACTACAATATCTAAATACATGGGCTACAATACGATTCAAGGACGATACTCTTTACTGTGAAATAATTCAGTGCTATTAATTTATTACTAATTCTAATTTCTAATTTCTAACACTAAACCTTGAGCCATTGGGTCTTTAAGAATATATTTAGATCAATTCAGGGATTTGTGTATCAGTATATATATATATTTATGACTTTAAATTTGATTTTTGATTGTTACATCCCTAATAGGCGTTCCCAAGCCAGCCGAGAGATGTAGTCCCTCCAGCGTGTCCTGGGTCTTCCCCGGAGCCTCCTCCCAATGGGACGTGCCAAGAACACCTCTCCAGCGAGGCGTCCAGGGGACATCCGGAAAAGATGCCCGAGCCAACTCAACTGACTCCTTTCGATGTGGAGGAGCAGCAGCTCGACTCCGAGCTCCTCCCGAGTGAAGGAGCTCCTCACCCTATCTCTAAGGGAGCGCCCAGCCACCCTGCGAAGGAAACTCATCTCGGCTGCTTGTACTCGCGATCTTGTTCTTTCGGTCATGAGCCAAATCTTATGACCATAGCTGAGGATCAGAACGTAGATCGATCGGTAAATCAAGAGCTTTGCCCCCCTACTCAGCTCTCTCTTCACCACGATGGTCCGATACAGCGACCGCATCACTGCAGATGCTGCACCGATCCGTCTATCAATCTAACGCTCCATCCGTCCCTCACTCGTGAACAAGACCCAGAGATACTTAAACTCCTCCACTTGAGGCAAGGACACTCCACTGACCTAAAGAGGGCAAAGCACTTTTTTCCGGTCGAGAACCATGGCCTCGGATTTGGAGGTGCTGATTTTCATCCTGGACGCTTCACACTCGGCTGCAAACCACTCCAGTGCAAGCTGAAGGTCCTGATTTGACGAAGCCAACCGAATCACATCGTCTGCAAACAGCAGCGACGAGATTCTGTGGTTCCCAAACCAGACCCCCCCCACACCCTGGCTGCGCCTAGAAATTCTGTCCATAAAGATAATGAACAGAACCGGTGACAAACGGCAGCCCTGGCGGAGGCCAACGTGCACTGGAAACAGGTTTGACTTACTACCGGCAATGCAAACCAAGCTCCTGCTGTGGTCGTACAGGGACCGGATAGCCCTTAGCAAAGGACCCCGGATCCCGTACTCCCGGAGCACCCCCCACAGGGTGCCCCAAGGGACACGGTCGAATGCCTTCTCCAGATCCACAAAACACATGTGGTCTGGTTGGGCAAACTCCCATGAACCCTCGAGCACCCGATGGAGCGTGTAGAGCTGGTCCAGTGTGCCGCAACCAGGACGAAAACCACACTGCTCCTCCTGAATCCAAGGTTCGACCATCGGGGAATTCTTCATCTCCCGTACTCTGGAAAAGACCTTACCGGGGAGGGCTGAGGAGTGTGATCCCTATAGTTGGACCACACCCTCCGGTCCCCCTTCTTAAACAGAGGGACCGCCACCCCGGTCTGCCAATCCAGAGGCACTGTCCCCGATCGCCACGCGATGTTGCAGAGGCGTGTCAGCAACACAGTCCACAACATCCAGAGACTTAAGTACTCAGGACGGATTTCATCCACCCCCAGGAGCCTTGCACCCGAGGAGCTTGGACCGGTAATGGACGAGTCCGCCTCCGAGTCCCCAGTCTCTGCTTCCTCCTCGGAAGACGTGACGATGGGTTGAGGAGATCCTCGAAGTATTCCTTCCACCGCCCGACAACATCCCCAGTCAGGGTCAACAGCTCCCCCCTGCACCGTAAACAGTGCTGGTGGAGAGCTGCTTCCGCCTTCTGAGGTGTCGGAGGGTTGCCAGAATCTCTTCGAGGCTGACTGATAGTCCTCATGGCCTCCCCGAACTCCTCCCAGACCCGAGTTTTTGCCTCTGCAACCGCACGGGCTGCGGCACGCTTGGCCTGCCAGTACCTGTCAGCTGCCTTCGGGGTCCCACCTACCAACAAAGATAAGTAGGACTCCTTCTTCAGCTTGCGTTCTTGCGTTTCAAGCGGCTGGCTTGGGAACGCCTTGGGTTCTCCCAGAGTTGCTGGGGGAGGTGTGTGTGGATCGGGAGGTCTGGGCGGCTTTGCTTGAGCTGCTGCCCCAGCGACCCGACTCCGGATAAAGCAGACGAAAATCAATGGATGGATGGACATCCGTAATAATTAGGGGAAGACAATTTCATAACTTTAAAACATCATTTAAGTAAAAAAAAAAATAGAACACAATGCAAAAATACCCTCAGCCGCATGATCATGTTATCAATGAAAGAGTGTGTAGAAAGAATGTGACCTTTTGACCTCTTAAAATAGGTCAGGGTTAGCCATCTTTGAACTTGTCCAAGATCTGTGTCCCAAGAATGTTCCCTGTGAATTTGAAGACTGTGGCAGTGACAGGACTGGACTTATGCTGAAGACAGACGGACAGACACAAAGTCTTCATAATACCAGATGGCCATATTTTGGTCCTGGGTAAAAATGGGATCTGATATATATATATATATATATATATATATACTCAACAAAAATATAAACGCAACACTTTTGGTTTTGCTCCCATTTTGTATGAGATAAACTCAAAGACCTAAAACTTTCTCCACATACATAATATCACCATTTCCCTCAAATATTGTTCACAAACCAGTCTAAATCTGTGATAGTGAGCACTTCTCCTTTGCTGAGATAATCCATCCCACCTCACAGGTGTGCCATATCAAGATGCTGATTAGACACCATGATTAGTGCACAGGTGTGCCTTAGACTGTCCACAATAAAAAGGCCACTCTGAAAGGTGCAGTTTATCACACAGCACAATGCCACAGATGTCGCAAGATTTGAGGGAGCGTGCAATTGGCATGCTGACAGCAGGAATGTCAACCAGAGCTGTTGCTCGTGTATTGAATGTTCATTTCTCTACCATAAACCGTCTCCAAAGGCGTTTCAGAGAATTGGCAGTACATCCAACCAGCCTCACAACCGCAGACCACCTGTAACCACACCATCCCAGGACCCTCCACATCCAGCATGTTCACCTCCAAGATCGTCTGAGACCAGCCACTCGGACAGCTGCTGAAACAATCGGTTTTCATAACCAAAGAATTTCTGCACAAAACTGTCAGAAACCATCTCAGGGAAGCTCATCTGCATGCTCGTCGTCCTCATTGGGTTCTCGACCTGACTCCAGTTCGTTGTCGCAACTTCGCACAGCCATTGAAGAGAGTGGACCAACATTCCACAGCAGGCCACAAATTGACAACTTGATCAACTCTATGCGAAGGAGATGTTGTTGCACTGCATGAGGCAAATGGTGGGTCACACCAGATACTGACTGGTATCACCCCCCCCCCCCCCAATAAAACAAAACTGCACCTTTCAGAGTGGCCTTTTATTGTGGGACAGTCTAAGGCACACCATGTGCACTAATCATGGTGTCTAATCAGCATCTTGATATGGCACACCTTGAGGTGGGATGGATTATCTCAGCAAAGGAGAAGTGCTCACTATCACAGATTTAGACTGGTTTGTGAACAATAGTTGAGGGAAATGGTGATATTGTGTATGTGGAAAAAGTTTTAGATCTTTGAGTTCATCTCATACAAAGGGGAGGCAAAACCAAAAGTGTTGCGTTTAATTTTTGTTGATGTAATTATTATATATATATATATATATATATATATATATAAAGCAACAGACCTCTAATCATCTCCCATTCAGAAGAATTATTTTCCTTTATGAACATTCATATGATGTAACTGAAGGTTTCTTTAAAATATAGCAAATGGTTCAGAAGAAGTTGGGCTGAGAAGATTCATGGATAGATAAATTTCAACTAAAATTTCAAATTTCAACTAACATACCTCTCAAGTTCAAATTTGTCACTTCAAAATCTGGTCCCATGCACTCCATGTTTCTTTAAATTCCTCACACAGCTTTATGAAATTTCCTTCTGTATTCAGACAGCATTTTGCCCGGATTCACACGTCCTTAGAGGAGACAGAGAGCTAAACACCCCCAACGGGGTCTTGTTGAAGTCTGATTTATGACCTCTAATATCTTCTTCTGTGCTGGCAGGAGTCTGGCGTTTAACTTGGTAAATAATTGGGGGGGGGGGGGGGGGGGGTCGAGGCTCACGGCCACAGTGGAACTCATCTTCTGAGCTACTGCCGTTACTGAAGAGGCAGTGAAAACCCACTGCGAGCCAAACGCTTCGCTCTGATTTCAGGCAGGTTTGTTTCAATGTTACAGGTGATGGGGAAAAACAGCTGGGATGAGGATCAACACCGCTGAATCTGAGGCCATGGTTCTCAGCAGGAAACCAATGGATTGCCTACTCCCAGTAGGAAATGAGGTCTTGCCCCAAGTGAAGGAGTTCAAGTAACTCGGAGGTCTTGTTCTCGAGCGAAGGGACAATGGAGCATGAAACTGGCCAGAGAACCAACACAGCAGGGGTGGTGTTGCATTCACTCGACCATACTGCTCTAAATCTACTGGTCAATCTTAGTTCCTACTCTCACCTATGGTCATGAGGGTTGGGTCGTGACCAAGAGAACTAGACTGCGGGTACAAGTGGCCGAAATGGGCTTCCTCAGGAGGGTGGCTGGTGTCTCCCTTAGAGATAGTGCAAGACGTTTGATCATCAGTGGGGAGCTTGAAGTAGAGCCACTGCTCCTTCATGTTGAAAGGAGCCAGCTGAAGTGGTTCAGGCATCTGGTAAGGATGCCTCCTGGGCGCCTCCCTAGGGAGGTGTTCCAGGCACGTCCATCTGGGAGAAGACCCCGGGGAAGACCCAGCACTAGGTGGAGAGATTATATCTCCACACTGGCCTGGGAACACTTTGGGATCCCCCAGTCAGAGGTGGTTAATGTGGCCCAGGAAAGGGAAGTCTGGGTCCCGTGCTGGACCTGCTGCACCTACAACCTGAACCCGGATAAGCGTTTAAAGATGTATGCATGTACTGTATGTATGTGACAGGGAAAATGTTGTTTGTGTATGTTCACCCACAAAGTGAAGACAAGCACCAAAACATTTTTTCAGTTAGATATCACTGAACATTTGCCGTTGCCGTGTGCAAAAACATGCGCAAACACTACTGCACTTACAAAAACACATGCATGCATAACTTGCACTTGTAGATGTAGCGACGAACTGTGTTAACTGACAATGGTTTTCTGAAGTGTTCCTGAGCCCACGCGCTAAGATCCTTTACACAATGATGTCAGTTTTAATGCAGTGCCGCCTGAGGGATAGAAGGTCACGGGCATTCAATGTTGGTTTTCGGCCTTGCCGCTTACGTGTAGAAAGTTCTCCAGATTCTCTGAATCTTCTGATTATATTATGGACTGTAGATGATGGAATCCCTAAATTCCTTGCAACTGAATGTTGAGAAACATTGTTCTTAAACTGTTGGACTATTTTTTTCACGCAGCTGTTCACAAAGTGGTGATCCTCACCCCAACTTTGCTTGTGAACGGCTGAACCTTTTAGGGATGCTCCTTTTATACCCAATCATGACACTCACCTGTTTCCAATTAACCTGTTAACCTGTTCACAAAAACAATCAAGTTGATCAGTTTGAACATTAAATATCTGGTCTTTGTGGTGTATTCAATTGAATATAGGTTGAAGAGGATTTGCAAATCATTATATTCTGTTTTTATTTACATTTCACACACGTTCCAACTTCACTGGAATTGGAGTTGTACATGACAGAGGCTGAATTAATTTCTTTTTGTGCTGATGGTCATTAACACACACGGAACCCTCATTTACATACTACTGTGAATGTCACATTACTGCCCGCTATCAACCGTGGATTTACTCTTAGTAAATCACCTGGAAAATTGTCTCCACCCCCATGTGCAAAAGTTTGGATTGTCCACGCAATTTTGCAATTGTTATCCGGGATCTTAGTAAATCAGGTTCTTCCTGTTCAACAAATCTGAAATACTCGTGATCATTAAATCCTACATCTTCAATCACAGCAGAAATCCAGTGGTCTTCATGTTTTCCAGCTCACCTGGCAGTATCTGAAGCTGGGCCTCCTCACTGGATTTCGATGCTCCCACATTCTCCACTAGGCAGCGATAGAGTCCGGCATCCGTCTCTGAGGCGTTGCTGACCACTAGAGCTCCGCTGGGCAGCTGGAACAGTCTGGTGTTCAGCTCAAGGGGCTGCCGGTCTTTCTCCCACCGAGTGAAGAGCACCAGGTCTGAGTTGACCTCACACACCATCACCTGGTTGTCCCCCGAGGTGCACGCTGGCTGCTGCTGGTTGGATAATGAACCTCGGCATCCCTGAAACAGGACAAAAAACAGAATGTAAAACAAAACTAGAATTTGGCTAGACTAAAATCAAACCATTGTACAACTTTTGAGGCTTTTGCAGGCAATAGTTCAACTGTTTTGGATCCTAGCACGCACATTCATGTGCTATCTCCAAAATGCCACGGGTGAGACAGAACTGTCAGGGTGGTACTACTAAAACCTTACCATGGCCTATGCGTACCAAGTCTAACTTCAACTAAACCAAAGGATTTGAAGGAGAAACCCCTTGTTTCAAATGTGCACTGGACTCCTTGATCTGTGGTTGGACTCCTTGATCTGTGGTTGGACTTCTAACACTACTGCATACCCAATTCCTATACTATGTGGGCCAGTCGCCACTCTGTGTGGCACCACCCAGTTGATGTGTGATGTTCGTCCCCTGTTGTGGACCCCCACAACAGGGGTCGTAAATGAACGGACAATGGAAGAGTCGAATATGAACGCTTTACTGTTGTGAATGAGCACAACCACAATACAGAGGAATACAGAATTTTGCAAACAGTCAATCCACAAAGGTGACGTGTGGGCAGGCTCGAGGATAGAAGACGTCTGTCCTGAGAAGAACCAGAACCACACGATTTCCTCCGCCACCGAACCTGGAGAATACTGGAGCCGCCAAGTCCCGAGTCCCCAGGTGGCCACCGTCTCCGAATGTGGGATTTGGTACTGCTGGCGAGGAGCAGAAACAATAAGATGTGGGTGTGTGCACACCCAGTAAACAGTCAGAAACGGGTGGGAAACACCTCCACCTCAAACACAGTACAATAACGTGCAGCGCCTGATAACCTATCCCAATTTGGCGTGAGGAGCGAAGTCCGTTGTCTTCCTCACGATCCCAAATCCCAGCCTCCAGCTGCAGAGATTAATCAGGAACGCCTGCAAAGAATCTAGACAATTGTGCGTTTGGCACCAGATAACGGCTGAGAGTTTACCTTCACACGTCGACGATATCTCGGCAATGAGGTGGAGATGACGTCCGGGTTTTATGGAGTAGTATGATGAAGTGTAGATGGGTTGACAGCTGTCATGAGATAATGAGTGACAGCTGTCACCCCCGACTGTGTCCGTGGCGGCAGCGCCCTCTCGTGCCTGAAGCCCGCACTTCAGGCAGGGCGCCCTCTGGTGGTGGGCCAGCAGTACCTCCTCTTCTGGCGGCCCACACAACACCACCTCAGCTCATGAAGCAAGTGGGTGGGCCCCATTCATCTTCAGAGCTTAGTGGACACATGGTCTGTGGTTCCAGGAGGTGGTGAGATCAGTGTGGTGCAGGACAGCACTGCATAGGTCCTGACCACGGTCACAAGACAGCATCAGAATGTTATCATGACAGTTCTAGCGGTCATTTTGCTTTATATTATTTTGTACGCCAGCTAAAATGGGAGCCAAATTCTATTTCGATGTATTTAGTTCAAATAAAACCAGATCTGAACTACGTTTACAGACATATCCACTGACTGTGTGTAACATCAGCAAAGACCAGCTCTCCTCTCATGGACTAACCACCAGCCCGTGACACCGACCACGAATCACACCAAATCCTGACAACTGCTCTACTCCAATCAACCTCACTACATGATGACTTTGTGACTGATTTAAAAATGAATCACTACACGGCAAAAAGAAGCAAACGTCAAGTCACCTGCAGCCATTAATCAATCACTCTAAAATAAGAACCAATTATTTTTTACATTTAAATGTGTTGTTTTTTTTTTAGAATAAATGCAGCTGAGCGGTGCTTTTTAAACAGAATAAAATGACAAGGACGCTAAATGTAAATGTTCTGTTCTTCAGATTGTTGTTTGAATAAGTTATGTAGATATCACACTGAGTTTGGGGAATTAAACACAAATATATATATTATATAATATAAAATATTTACTCCCATTTTGTATGAGATGAACTCAAAGATCTAAATCTTTTTCCACATACACAATATCACCATTTCTCTCAAATATTGTTCACAAACCAGTCTAAATCTGTGATAGTGAGCACTTCTCCTTTGCTGAGATAATCCATCCCACCTCACAGGTGTGCCATATCAAGATGCTGATTAGACACCATGATTAGTGCACAGGTGTGCCTTAGACTGCCCACAATAAAAGGCCACTCTGAAAGGTGCAGTTTTATCACACAGCACAATGCCACAGATGTCGCAAGATTTGAGGGAGCGTGCAGTTGGCATGCTGACAGAAGGAATGTCAACCAGAGCTGTTGCTCCTGTATTGAATGTTCATGTCTCTACCATAAGCCGTCTCCAAAGGCGTTTCAGAGGATTTGGCAGTACATCCAACCAGCCTCACAACCGCAGACCACGTGTAACCACACCAGCCCAGGACCTCCACATCCAGCATGTTCACCTCCAAGATCGTCTGAGACCAGCCACTCGGACAGCTGCTGAAACAATCGGTTTTCATAACCAAAGAATTTCTGCACAAACTGTCAGAAACCGTCTCAGGGAAGCTCATCTGCATGCTCGTCGTCCTCACCGGGGTCTCGACCCGACTCCAGTTCGTCGTCGTAACCGACTTGAGTGGGCAAATGCTCACATTCGCTGGCGTTTGGCACGTTGGAGAGGTGTTCTCTTCACGGATGATGCGAAGGAGATGTGTTGCACTGCATGAGGCAAATGGTGGTCACACCAGATACTGACTGGTATCCCCCCCCCCAATAAAACAAAACTGCACCTTTCAGAGTGGCCTTTTATTGTGGGCAGTCTAAGGCACACCTGTGCACTAATCATGGTGTCTAATCAGCATCTTGATATGGCACACCTGTGAGGTGGGATGGATTATCTCAGCAAAGGAGAAGTGCTCACTATCACAGATTTAAACTGGTTTGCGAACAATATGTGAGGGAAATGGTGATATTGTGTATGTGGAAAAAGTTTTAGATCTTTGAGTTCATCTCATACAAAATGGGAGCAAAACCAAAAGTGTTGCGTTTATATTTTTGTTGAGTATATATATATATCAGACTTCTAAATCTAAAGTTCTTTTTTTTTTCTTGGTGCACTGCAAATTATTTGGTTCTCACCAAGATAAAAAAAAAACTTTAGATTTAGAAGTGTTAGATGATTTATCTTGTTTTAAGGGTTAATTTCTTATGCTTATTTCTAGATAATCTTCAAGACATCTTGTCAAGTGAAATTATCTGTCCATGCAGTGAGATCATTTACCTCAGATTTAGTGTTTTTTTTTGTTTGCAGTGCATGTACAATCACACTGTGGCACCACACACGCGCCTATCAATGGTATTAATATCAATAATTGTAGCATTTTGAGCTGCTGATCTGAAGCTGAGTTTACAGTACATGTAGGACGGCTTCATTCACAACTTTCAACAAAACCCATTTTAAAAATGATGATGTTAAACTCCAACTGGTTTATCAAGGAGGAAGGAGAAAAAGCTGTTTTTAAGGCAGACTCAGGGCAGCCGACTGATGATATAAATGACTTTGTGCTGCGTTATAAGGAACCTCTGGAGTGGACTGGAGTGGCTGTGGCCGTCTCCTCAGTAAATCTGCGTGCACGTTTGGAAAAGAGAAATGAATGAATACTCTGTGCGAGTTTGAGGATGCAGGAAAAGAAGGTGGTGGTGGACTGTCAGTTTGTCTGACTCACAAACGGGAGCTGAAGAATTCCTGTTTGGTGACTTGGTTTCACTCAGCGCTGACAAGTCACTTCAAATCGGAACCAGAAAAACATCTGGCTGGTGTCAACCTGAGACTGTAAAGATACTGGACAAACACTCTGTGATGCCACCGGTAGGTTTTCTGAAGACCAGGTTTGAAGCACAAATGGGAGGTTCCAAATGCCACCGTCTTGGCAGTGCCAGATTCCACCTAACTCATGGCCAACCCATAAATGGGTACAGAGGTGGAGTGTGGGCAAGACCGCTGTGACCTGGGCAGGACGAATGAAGCCCAGACACACCCCTCAGCTCAACGTTATCAAACAGGCTAAAGCTATCAGGATAACTCTGGTTTGGTTGTTTTATTCATGCCGACTGGATTATGGTGGTTTTCACAATGGGTCACTTGGAAGCAGGTATTAAACATTATGACCAGCATATCGCCTCAGTAACTGTGGAGATAAAGTTGCCAACCTGTCAACACCTGCTAATTTGTGCTGCCAATGCTAATATATAAATTAAATAAGACTGAAATTTCACTGAATGAAATACTGGAGCACAGGCTTCTTAGATAGTCCGTTAGTACAATTAACTGCACAGCGAGCCCCATTACCTCAGATATCCATCCATCCACTGTCTATACCCGCTTACTCCAGTGACTGGAGTTTATCCCAGCAGACACCCTGGACAGGACACCAGTCTGTCACAGGGTCACACACAGACAGAAAAACACATTCACACCTACGGACAATTTAAAGTTTCCAGTCCATCTAACCTGCATGTCTTTGGACGTGGGAGGAAGCTGGAGCACCCGGAGAGAAACCACACAAACACTGGGAGAACACGCAAACTCCACACAGAAAGGCCACAGGTGGGAATTGAATCCATGACCTTCTCACTGTGAGGCAACAGTGCTAACCACTAAGTCACCATGCTGCCCTTATCTCAGATATTTATAATAAAATTCCCAGAAAGGATAAACATGTTTGAGTCTACAGCAGCTAGCAGCCACTGCTAGATAGCTGCGCTAGACACGTCACGCCGATGCACAACTGTAACTCAAAGTCAGCACGCCCCAAATTATACATAACTTACAGCTTAAAATAGTTTACAGGTTTTTTTATTGTCATCAATGGGGACACTTGCTATAAAGACCAACTCTGTTTTTATACTGGGCTGTAAACATGTTTATTTCTGTTGTAAATGTGGACATTTTAACATGGGGGTCCACGAGGCACAGCACTGACGGCTGGGGCTCGATGTCAGCCTTCATAAAGCTCTCTGCTGACATTAAAAGAACCACAATAATTTCTCGGACTCTGCTCTCTGACATTCTGAAAAGCGTGTTGATCGCTGCCATCACATGTAGGGACAAAAGCTCAATAAAACAAACCTCATCTTGTGAGCACAAAAAGCTGCCTGTGTGCTGTAAATCGTAATGTTCAGCTGCAAACAAGCTGTCATGCTCAATATCAGAGAGGAACACAAACGCTTGTCTGCCTGCAATCGCTGCTGTTTTTTGTCGTCCTCCTTACAGCCGTAGTTCAGAAAGTAACATTGTGCTGCAGCGGGTGTTTTCAAAACTAAACCGTCACTATCCACAGGCACAGGCAGCTGACGTGTTCTCCTTAGTGAAAAATAAAGAGTTTAAAGGACATACAGAATATGTTTTCTATATAAAGTGGTGTGGATGAACACTTCTGAGTTTTTTTTTTATGAAGACTGTCAATCATCAAACCACCGACCGGCCCAATCAATGGGGGCTTGAAGAAAAGTGAACAGCACACAGTACGTGTTATTCCTCATTTTTACCCGACACAGTTGTTATTTTCAGGCCCAGCGATCACACTGTTTAAATCACAAATGTACTTTGGCTCATTAGGGCACCAAGCAGGGCGTTAGTTCTAAAATGCAGTGTGATCGGGTGCACACAGGCAGCAAAGATTTTCCAATATTTATACGGCAAAATATTCAGAGGCGGGCTCACGACGTGTGTACAACCCTGCACGTACACACAGGGATGTGCATTAGTGAGTCACACAAAAGGACACGGAACCTGTACCAGGTCTGTGGGCAGGAGCTGGGCACAGTGTGCAGGTACAGCATGGGACGGCAGCGGAAGGGCAGTGGAGCAGTGGTGGGACGGAGGTGGGACGGCAGTGGAAGGGCGGTGGACAGTGTTGGGACAGAGGGGAGGGAGGTGGGACAGCAGTGGGAGGGCGGTGACGATAGACCGTTATCAGCTGATAAGTGGCTGGGCTTATGATCAATCTATTCACTGCTACCACTCGCCCGCTTTTGACATATTATGCGCACAGCACAAAAACTAACCAGCCATTTATTTTAGTTTAGTTTAGTTTTTGGAGATGTAGTGATATTTTCACTGACCAGGATGGTGGCTGCTACACAGCAGAGTTATGGATTTAAATTTTTTCCCCAATACAAGGACATCTCTGTGGATGGTAACTGCCATGTTTTTGTCATTACAGGGGTCATTTATCTGTGATGGCACCTTCCTGACTAACAAAAGCTTTCAGTGTAACTGCCGATTCACCAAAATGCACAAATGTTGTGGTCCGTCCAAACAGGCACAAAGTAAAATGCAGCTTCTGTGTCTGGGCTGTTTTTCTTTAGTTTTTTTTAAAGTTAACTGAAAGATGATCTGGAGGGCAGATGAAGTGAAATGTTAGACGTGCGTCCGTTTCTGCACCGAAGTGTAAATCCTGCAGCTTAGGAAGCGATGACATTTTAAAAGAGGAGAGTGAAGACAACAGCTCTCAGAGCTGCAGGTCTATTGGACAGACACTCAGACGTGACTGCGCTGGGTGGAAATGTGACATTTGGGCCAAAGAGCTCACAGGGGAGACATGACCTGGAATTACACTTCCACAGTGAACATCTGGAGGAGAGACTCCACAGACTATTGACCTCCTGCTCTGCTCCTTACGACTCACGACTCCTTGGCTCCTCCTGCCCCGTCACCTCGTCTCTGCAGACTGAGATCACCTGGAGATCACACCCAGCGTGCATGTGGGACTCTTACAGTCTTACACATACGAGATAATATAACATGATACCGCAGGATCATTAGCATACCAACATAACACAGGAGCGTTTTACAGAACACAGCATTCATGTTACCATGTGCGCCTCTATCCACTCTGGGCAGCCAAGCAGGCGGAGCTAAGCATCAGGTTGTCCCATTTGTGGTGCAGATGCATGTAGACCTCTGGAAAAACCTCTGACGGTTGTTCAAACTGTCCAAACCTAAACTCCAGCTGCATGTGGCATTTTTGTGTGACAGCATTATGAGAGTTCCACATGACGTTACTTAAAGACACGTGCAAACACAGTGCGGTCTGGTAGTCATGTGTCTGAAATTTCAGATCACCAACGCAAATCGTCATATCTACGTAAACAACTTAAACCACTGAACAAAATAAACTCAAATAATAAAAGAATCAATGCCACAAATAAAAAGTATACTTCAACAATGCACAATAATAATAATAATAATAATAATATTTATTTAGCCAGAAAAAAAAAAATCCCACTGAGATCAAGACCTCTCTTGCAAGGGTAACCTGGCCAAAACCTGACCTGTAAAAACATGTATGCAACAAAAATCTCAGATGAAAAAGGTGCAAATCATATCTGGGTTCTTCCTCTTTGAGATATATATATAATTCTTGGATGCATCACGATGTAAATGTACGATTCTCAATCAATTGGAAATGTGGACGATTTTAGGAATGTTAACTGTTTTCCTTATGTAAACCTGTATTTCTACTTTTGCTCAAGGCATTTTTTCATCCAGTAATGCACTTTTAAGTCCATCGGCCAAAATGACAGTGTGCTTCACTGGCTACAACAACATCATCAAATGGAGTATCATTAAAAAAGCAAGCGTATACAAAGGTAATCCTTCCCGCTGTGATCCATGTCTGTCCACCGCCTGCAATGTCTCCCTCCAAACTCGTCACCAAATGACCTCACGAAAAAAAAGTTATACGCAGCAACCAATCAGAGGAAATGTCACTCCAAAGGTTCCTAACTGTTAGTTGTCACTGAAATCAGCAGGAGAAACATCACCTCACACAAATTCGGTACTGCAAGCTGGCAGTGTGTTATTACATCTGTGCCATCAAATGCAAGTGTGTGGTTTGCCTGTGTGTATGTGTGTGCTCATCTTTCCTGCCTGTAATAACATGTATGCAACAAAATGCAATAGGGGAACACAGCACCGTTTGCATCACAGGATTTTGAACATGCTCATGCTGTTGTGATGTGATGTAGTCTGCAACCCGCATAGTCCTAACATTACTCCACAAACACTGTAAAGTCATCTGCAGTCCTGGTGTAACACAGATTCCTATCACACAGTGTAGAGGCAGCGGTATAATGTTAGCACTCAGCTTCTGTTAATGAAGTGAACAATCTTCAGTATACAGTGTTGGACATGCATTCAAATCCAAACCCTGCAGTAGGTGTGGGTTTGGGATGCACACTGAGCGTGGAATTTGCACGTGTTTACTCCTGATCACACTTAATCACAATTCTTCCTTTAATCAACTGGAGAGAAGCTTCATTTTTCACAGCCTTGTTCAGCTGCACAGCAGAAGAACAGCTGAAAAACGTTTTGCCTGAGAAATAATGTTTCTGTGGTCAAAACCCGACGATAAAAAGACTTCATCGTGTGCACAGTAGCTCCGGACTGTGAGTTCCTGCTCCTGCAACTGAAAGGCCACGTTATTCTGTCTGTATCACCTGAGGTTGACTTTTGTATCATCACCAAATTAGTGACACTCAAAAATTACAAAGTCAACCCCCCAAAAATGAAGTGCCACGTCAAGAAACACAATTCTAACCTGAAATGTCTTTTCTTATGGTTATAGTTACAGGCACCTTTGGTTTTGTCTGAACACTGTGACGTCTGTCTTAAAACAACAAAACCAGATTACTTTTCACTTGCTTGAAACTTTGAGCTTCTCATCAAGCCTGACATTACTTGCACCAAGTGCAAGAAAACAGACCTCGGTGCCTATTTGAACCAAAGAAAAGCACAAATACATTTTGAAGATTGTGACTGTTTCGCCTGCATGGTCCCACGCTGTGAAACAGAGACGTGCCCTGTTGATGATCTTGGTGAAAATAAAGACGTGTGGCGCACTGAAAGAAAAGCAGAGCACCTTTTGAAAGCACACATATCAAAAGCAGATAGTTAATGTGCACTGACACCAGGCATATGAAATGATACGAGAGGTGCACCAAGTTTTAATTAATCAGGTTTAATTTATCAGACAGTAAAAAAAAAAAAAAAAAACATAAAACAAAAACACCTCTATTGGCACAATGTGAGTATGATTCAGTGTGTGTCCAGATGGATAACTTTAAGGAACCCTCTGGGAACAAGGGTTCGTCACTGAGGTCAAAGCGGGCAGTCGTTAATGTTGAGTCATGCTCAGGAGCAAAAACAAGCTCCATGTGCAGCATCACAAATCCAAACGGCCCCAATCAGCCAAAAATACAAACGGACTGTGCAGACCTGAGACCGAGCCCATTCTTCTTAGACTCAAAAACACAAGGAAAGGTGGTGCATTCCAATCAGTTTCTGTTTAGCCAAACAAATTTAGTTTAATATGTATGACAACATCCCGTGACCTGATCCCAGATAAGCGGTTGAAGATGAGGAATATATGACAACATTATTTACAGGTTTCTTTTCAGCACTGTAGCCAGTCTGACAAAGAGTCAGAGCTCTATTGAGCTGAGTATTCCATTAACTTTAACTAGTAATGACTTCATGACTTTCTTTGCTAACAAAATTTTAACTATTAGAGAAAAATTACTCATAACCATCCCAAAGACGTATCGTTCTCTTTGGCTGCTTTCAGTGATGCCGGTATTTGGTTAGACCTCTTCTCTCTGATTGTTCTGTCTGAGTTATTTTCATTAGTTACTTCATCCAAACCATCAACATGTTTATTAGACCCCATTCCTACCAGGCTGCTCAAGGAAGCCCTACCATTATTTAATGCTTCGATCTTAAATATGATCAATCTATCTTTGTTAGTTGGCTATGTACCACAGGCTTTTAAGGTGGCAGTAATTAAACCATTACTTAAAAAGCCATCACTTGACCCAGCTATCTTAGCTAATTATAGGCCAATCTCCAACCTTCCTTTTCTCTCAAAAATTCTTGAAAGGGTAGTTGTAAAACAGCTAACTGATCATCTGCAGAGGAATGGTCTATTTGAAGAGTTTCAGTCAGGTTTTAGAATTCATCATAGTACAGAAACAGCATTAGTGAAGGTTACAAATGATCTTCTTATGGCCTCAGACAGTGGACTCATCTCTGTGCTTGTCCTGTTAGACCTCAGTGCTGCTTTTGATACTGTTGACCATAAAATTTTATTACAGAGATTAGAGCATGCCATAGGTATTAAAGGCACTGCGCTGCGGTGGTTTGAATCATATTTTGTCTAATAGATTACAATTTGTTCATGTAATGGGGAATCTTCTTCACAGACTAAAGTTAATTATGGAGTTCCACAAGGTTCTGTGCTAGGACCAATTTTATTCACTTTATACATGCTTCCCTTAGGTAGTATTATTAGACAGCATTGCTTAAATTTCATTGTTACGCAGATGATAACCCAGCTTTATCTATCCATGAAGCCAGAGGACACACACCAATTAGCTAAACTGCAGGATTGTCTTACAGACATAAAGACATGGATGACCTCTAATTTCCTGCTTTTAAACTCAGATAAAACTGAAGTTATTGTACTTGGCCCCACAAATCTTAGAAACATGGTGTCTAACCAGATCCTTACTCTGGATGGCATTACCCTGACCTCTAGTAATCCTGTGAGAAATCTTGGAGTCATTTTTATCAGGATATGTCATTCAAAGCGCATATTAAACAAATATGTAGGACTGCTTTTTTTGCATTTACGCATATCTCTAAAATCAGAAAGGTCTTGTCTCAGAGTGATGCTGAAAAACTAATTCATGCATTTATTTCCTCTAGTCTGGACTATTGTAATTCATTATTATCAGGTTGTCCTAAAAGTTCCCTAAAAAGCCTTCAGTTAATTCAAAATGCTGCAGCTAGAGTACTGACGGGGACTAGAAGGAGAGAGCATATCTCACCCATATTGGCCTCTCTTCATTGCTTCCTGTTAATTCTAGAATAGAATTTAAAATTCTTCTTCTTACTTATAAGGTTTTGAATAATCAGGTCCCATCTTATCTTAGGGACCTCGTAGTACCATATCACCCCAATAGAGCGCTTCGCTCTCAGACTGCAGGCTTACTTGTAGTTCCTAGGGTTTGTAAGAGTAGAATGGGAGGCAGAGCCTTCAGCTTTCAGGCTCCTCTCCTGTGGAACCAGCTCCCAATTCAGATCAGGGAGACAGACACCCTCTCTACTTTTAAGATTAGGCTTAAACTTTCCTTTTTGCTAAGCTTATAGTTAGGGCTGGATCAGGTGAGCCTGAACCATCCCTTAGTTATGCTGCTATAGACTTAGACTGCTGGGGGGTTCCCATGATGCACTGTTTCTTTCTCTTTTTGCTCTGTATGCACCACTCTGCATTTAATCATTAGTGATCGATCTCTGCTCCCCTCCACAGCATGTCTTTTTCCTGTTCTCTCCCTCAGCCCCAACCAGTCCCAGCAGAAGACTGCCCCTCCCTGAGCCTGGTTCTGCTGGAGGTTTCTTCCTGTTAAAAGGGAGTTTTTCCTTCCCACTGTAGCCAAGTGCTTGCTCACAGGGGGTCGTTTTGACCGTTGGGGTTTTACATAATTATTGTATGACCTTGCCTTACAATATAAAGCGCCTTGGGGCAACTGTTTGTTGTGATTTGGCGCTATATAAAAAAATTGATTGATTGATTATTTGGAGACTCTTTTTGCTTGTTACCTCAACCAACAAAGTTGGAGGTTATGTTTACGCCCGTTTGTTTGTTTGTTTGTTTGTGAACAGCCTGGAGCCCACACTTTTCATAAATCGCTATAATTTTTTTTTTTTTTTTTTTACTGAAGATTCATATCCTGATCATCAACTGATTCAATTTTCAAGGTCAAAGGCCAAAAGTCAAAGTCAGGAAAAATCTTGGAGAACTGGAAAAATCCCTGTCTAACACTGAACGGATTTTCAAAAATTCATAACTCTGTCAAAAAAGATCAAATGTCTTTCATATTTGGGAGCCTTATGTAGGTTAGTATCCTTCATCGACTGACCAAGTGTGATCCGGATCTGATCCAGATTACAGATTTTGTGGCCATTTAAATTTAACATTGAAACCCCCATTTACATTATATCTCCTCAGTCACTGTCATTGTTCTGTTCTGGATTTACCTACACCACCAAAACTGACTGGAGGTTCCAATTTTATGTCTGTCTTCCAGTTATCAAGGTAAAAAATTTGTGGAATCAGAAAGTTGTGTTGGCGGAGGTTTTCGCTCTACGAGCGCAGTGCTCTAGTTTTAAAGTGGGGTTGCAGAGCATAATAAATTTTTCTTCAAAATAATGACATTCTATTCAAAGCAAAGTAAAGGAAACCTATTATTATTATTATTATTATTACTACTACTACATTAGTACTGCCTCCTTCCTGTTTCTTGTTTGGACCACCGACATATGCAACAGCCACTAGATGGCACTAGTCAGTAGCTGCTTGCCACTAACACCAGAATGACTTAACTTCCTGTCTCTGGCAATCCGATGGCAAACGTAGCGGTACACACGGCATTACACTAATGACAGATTCTTTCAAACAGCAAGATATGGCTTCACTTGTTTTCCCCATGAAACAAATATTTTCAGGGGTTTAACTGCTGGGGATAAAGAGCTTCTTTGTGTAAAGACGTTTGTTACATGATACCTTTCATTATCTGCTCGGTTATGAAGGAATGATTACAATTTCATGTGTCCATCACCGCTTGAAAGAAAAGATGCTGACAGACAGACGTTGTCTGGGAGGAGAACTCATGCGTGTACAGAAACACAGTGAAGCCACACAGTCAGACTGCTACTAATCTTAATTAAAACCAGGTATGGAATAAAAATGAGCAGCTTAATGGAATATGCACCCGGATCTGTGGGTCTCCCTCCAGATTCAGACGAATTAGTAACTGAATGCAAAACAGCTGCCTTCACCTTGAATGGAACATGCACTGTGCAACGTGCTGCTCTTACTTCAAGCACAGTCTGAGCACTTTTATATACATCACTATGCAAAAGGTTTTATCACATTCAGTATGCCAAAAATATCAAAATAATTCAACCTGCCACACGAAGAAACAGCGGCAACTTTTGGAAAAGAAAGAAACTGACCGCCATAGCTGCTCCTACATCACATTATGCATGAAATAAGATAATTCACTGTAAACCATTCCAGACAGGTCCAGCAGGTAGCAGACAGCTAAAGTCTGTTTGTTTGGCTAACGTAGCCATCTAGCGGCTCAAAGCAAACCAGTGTGTAATCACTTTATCTTCATTACATGCCTTTTTAATTTGAGATTTGCCAGTTGGTTCCTTGTGTTGTTTTTGAGTAGATGGAACATACAAGCCTTCAGACCAACCCTCATGGTGTGGAATGTCACTTATGGAGAAGACAGGTTTAAAAAGGTTAAAGCAGAGCCAAATGTGACCCGTGGGTGCTTTCAGGACACGCTGGTTGGTGACACTTACTGGCATGTGAGTGGAAACTAACGATCAGCAAGAGCTCCTGCTTCATTTAAATCAAGGGATCAACAATACGAAAAAAGAGTTTCATCTGGCGGATCGGACAAGGACAGCGTTGTTCGCATGTATGTGAGTGGTGTGTAGGTTCTCACTCAAAATCATCCATCGCTTTTCTTTTGGTGCCCCAAGTTCCTTGTTGCATTCACTGTCACTTCTAAACTCCCCCCACAGCACACACACGCTGTCCCCAACTGTAACGAATGTCACAAACGACTGTGACGTCCAAAACCGTGGTGTGATTTCTGTGTACGCTGCACAATTGGTACTCAGGTCAAAGCAGTTTCAGTCTTTTGTTCATGGTAATGAGTCATTCACGTCATCAGGAGAGTCGTCAAGGGAGCCATCAGGAGAGGCGTCCGTCCCATCATTAGGAGGGACAGCTGCCCTGTCATTAGGAGGGTGCTAACTAGAGCACAATAGGTGCTAATTAGAGCTATTGTTTAGTCACTAGCCTATAGCAGTCTGCCTCTCGGTAGGAGGGGGTCTAGTTACGTTAAAACTCCAGCTTTTGTGCTTGTTTATTCTTCTCTACAAGAGTCAAGACAGAAGTCAGACGACCAGAGCAAGAATTTTAGCGAGGAGCTTTCTGCGATTGAAGCGAACATCCTCGCATCAAGCAACCCAGTCCAGTCGAAGATTCAAGCTTCTCTACTACGCTGCACACTTGTTTTTGAATTAACAAACAGAGAAATTGACTAATTTATCTATTTATTCATTTTATGATTTTTTACAGGGTATAGGCATAGCTTACTGAAATTTTACTTTAGTATTGTCTAGCATCAAGTATAATTAGATATTCTGAGTATGAATTTAGACAAATATACTTATATTAGTGTGCTGCCCGTGGGGATCCATGGGCTCTAGACTGGGTAGTGTTTATAAACCAGGCAGCTGACATTTTTCAAGGGTGGTAATAAATTATGCAAAGTTTCTACAGTAAAATGAGTTGGAATGGTGTGTGAGTCCAGCATGTTTTTAGAACCTTAGACCTCAACAATTTCTAGAAGAACTCCACCCTTATTTCCTGTTAATTTCGTAATTTTTTAACGTTAATTTACTGTCTTAATGTATTTGTAAATTGTTTAGGTTCTTGTTATCATATACATTGTTACATTGTTACATTGTTACATTGTTATCATATTTTATTAGTATTTAGTTTTATTAGCATTTATTTATTTATTATTTATTTTATTATTACTTCTATTTTTCATTTGATTTTGAAAGGAACAACAGAAATAAGTGTTTTCACTTTCTGGTGTCATCCATGTATTTTTAACATATTTACAATTGTATTATGTACATACACTGAACTTACTAAATAAAATCACTCACACACACATGCTTTAAATATATAGATGATTTACCGCCCCCTGCTGGAATGCGTGAGTCCAGAATGTAATTATCAACGTCCACTGTTCAGTGTTGTTAGCTAACATCTGTAGTTACTCCAAAAAATATTAGTCCCATGAATGTTCCATTTTGGTGTCGTTCATCTTTGACCCAAAACACATAAACATACCAAACAGCAAATGTGAGCTCTCCACTGTTTGTCTGTGATCGAACACACACACACACACACAAAGTTTTTGTCTTTTCTGCATTCTGCCACAACCAGGTGCTTTTATTTATACACGCCCACAAACAGAGACGGTGGTGGAAAACAGCAAACACACTACACTTCTCACTCACAGTAACGACAGCATGACACTTAACTAAACTGACCAATCTAACTGAACTACAAAACACAATAAACTAATAAAACTAACAACACTGTTAAACTAACATGAACCACAATAACATTTAAAATCCTAAAACTCCAAACTCCCATGGTGCATTGCAGCACAGCGTCCATTGTTCACTGTTGTTAGCTAAATCTGTAATTTCTCCAAAAATATTTGTCTTACCAACTTTCCATTTTTGCACCGTTCATCCTTGACCCAAAATACATAAACACACAAATGGCAAAAGGCAGCTCTCCTCAGTTTGTCCGTGATCAAAATTATATACACAGACACACACACACACACACACAGAGGCCACTTGGCTATTATAATACAGATATAAGACATTGTACTTTTACAGTGTGCTTTTATGATGATTTCCAATTGCAAATATCCGTCCAAGTCATAAAGGAAACATGAAAAATTAGTTTTTCCAAATCATGCCACTAAAAATTGCTCTGTTGTTGAATAACAGCCTTATTAATACTATTAACTGACAGCACAAAATGTTCGCCCTAAGATGAGACTGTCAGAAAACACGACAACAGCTAGAAACAACGTGTCACTGTGCCGCTGCTGCGGCACGACTGCCCACAGGCATTATGGGACATTGGCTTCCTGCATGCTGAAACTTCATCAACTCCAAACTAATTGGTTCCTCTGGGACCTGGTTGGACTAACCATCCTATTGGCCCATTTTGAAGCTTTGGCTAACACCCCTGTTGGTCCAGTCAGAGAGGACACAAAGAAAAAAGAAAAGGACGCGTGACAAAACTGTTAAAATTGAGAGCTGCCTCAATGCAAATATCGATGACATCCCTGGGTTCTCAACAGGATTTTTTTTCTCAGCATAATGTGACAGAAAAATCACCTTAAAAAGCCGGGGGTTCAGGGATGCTTAAGTCCCCCCCCAAGGCTTTTGCATTATGGCCTTATAAAGGGCCTTCTTTGTCAGGCTAAATAAATACACCAAACTTTGAAGTCCAGACGGAAGAAGAGCACATCTCTGCATTTCAAAATGTGAGGAAAGTGTTTCCAAAAACGTCACCAATTTGAGTTTGAAGCTGCAGAGGAGACCTTCATCTAGTTAAATGTGCTGAGAGTCCAGCTCACCTGTCATCTCTGCAAACTCACACCTGCTGCTACTCTTACAAATAAAATAAAGGCTCTTTAAACAGCAACAATTTCATTATTTGAAAAACTTTTTCCTTATTTTAACATTAAATGAATCTTTAAACATGCCCATGAAGTCAAAGTTCAGTCAAAAAGGGATTTGCACAAGTAGAAGAAGTCCCGCCCCTATTGTACATAATTTTAAAACATTCACAACCACTAGAATAGTGAAATTCATAATTTAATCATTACTCTGTCCTGATTTCAACATTAAAAGCAATCACATAGTCAATGAGGGCGTGATTTAATGTTGAAATGACTCAATTAAAAAAAAAATTATTTAATCATGAGAAATCCTAATGAACAAACACACAGCAGTCATGGTTACATCATCTCTTGTTGTGTTGATAATAAATATTTATATTTATTTACGCTGCCTTTTTTCCTGGTTGAAATGCCGATATGAATTAATGAATCTACCAGACTTAAAAATGTACACATTACTTTTTATGCTATTTTGTCTAAAAATAAATGTCCAACGGTCATTATCATGTTAATCAAGAAATCATCTCACCTGAAACAACAACAACAGATGAGTTATGGTTTTAATTTACAGACAAATATCAAAGATTTCTAAAGAATCTTCTTTTTTTTGTTTTTGTTTGTTTTTGTTTTTTCTTTTTACTTAAAAGTATTTTAATTACAAGCTATTTAATGTAAAAAAAAAAAACACAAGGATTTTCTTGAATAAACTGCTGGGTATAAATTAGCAGTTCTGATGTTCCTGACACAGATCTGCACTATTCTGTGTTTTGGCCTGATGCCTTGTTTCTTTTGGCTTTAAAGTAAGGCTGTAACAAAGATTACTTAAAAAAACAAACAAACAAACAAACAAACAAAAAAACGATGGCTTCCCATCACACAAGTAGCTTTCAAAATGCAGGCAATGGTGTTTCAGAGGGTTATAAATTTAAAAATCTTCTGGGGGAAGCAGGCCGGTCTCCCCTATCCCCTAGCGCTCGGTTTGCTGCAAGCAGAACTTTAGTGGCTGTAGGAGAACTTTTTTCCCCCCAAGAACTTTTCACATACGTGCAACGATCCACACCAGAGAACCTTTGTGTGCCAGTCCCATGGAAAAGGCACATCATGAGGAACAGAAAAAAGCTCCGGTGTGAAACGACAGATGATTGATTTTCTTTTCTTGCCCGCAATAACAGATGATAGTCTGGTAGCGACTTTAATCAGCAGAAAAGTGAGTCGTGACTGACATCTTTAAATGGTTTTGACTGAGGTTGATCAATAAAAAATGTTATTTTCTGTAGGTTGAATGTGGACCCGCTGCAGGTCCACAATCAGAAATGATCATTTGGTGATCATCAGAAATGATCACTTTCCTGCTACACACCCTTGGAAACAACATAACGGCCCAACTGCAGCGTAATGTTTCCATGCAACAGCGTAATGGGCCGTTACACTGTTATAATGCTGCCGAGAACCCTGTATCTAACCAAAGGCAGTGAGATCAGAGCCTCAGGTTAAGTGTGATGACTACAAGTAATCAGTAAGTCAAGAAAGAGTAATAAAATGAATATTTTGTCTTATTCAGATGGGCGTCTCTCTGCACTCATGTTCCCGTGAAGACCAGCTGCAGCGTGAGTGATAATTAATTCCCTAATTGAAGGTTTCTCAGCTTCAGCGGGGAACATTTCTGAGGGCCAACTCAGAAGGTAACATGTTTCTGTGTAACAGTAGAAAGTTTCTCCGTCTGAATCATATTTTACAGTTTGAGGGGATTTTCAAAGTGTTTTATTCCTTCAGTCATCCACCCTGTCAAAGAACGTTAAACCAAGCAGCTACACGTGGGAGTCACCAGCGACACACTCGCCCATAAACGGAAAACACTTCTTCAACCAACAGGTCTGGCAGCACGGAGCAGTGCGACACCACATCATCACACTGAGTCCTGGATGGCAACCACCCAAGCAGACAACCGGACTATGGCCACCTCTTGAAAGTAACCATCTGTGTGCTGCAGCCAGATTAAGCGTAGTCACCCCCTGGGCCTTCTCCAGTCGCCGGGGTCCTCAACATGGAGTCACCTAGATCTCACCCAGGAAAACACGCCCCTCGATCAGTGACTGCAGGGACTCCCCCAAACACACACACAAAACCCCTTAGCTGCAGTATGTGTGTTTAGAAAATGGATGGATCACTTTCAGAGCCACTTTTCTTGAGACAAGTCAGATGATAGATGTGTGATAATTTCCAAGTCAATATGTCTTGGACTTCATTGACATCAATCATTCAGGAATACAAACACTGTGGCACTGTGTTATAAATCTGTCTGAAATCTACTTGTGTCAAGAACAGAGAACAAAACAAGAAGGACACTCACGAGGAAAGTCACAAAGACACCCAGACGACTCTGAAGGAGTCACCGGCCTCTGTGGCTGTGACTGGAAACGCTGTTCATACAACTGTAAACGGCTGTAATTCCAAAACGGTTCATGCTATATTTTAGTGAAACACCTTAAAATGAAGGAGAAAGTCCACACTCCAGGCACATCTTGATTGTTTCATGTCAACTTCATTGTGATGTTGTACAGAAGCAAATATGGTGCCACAGTCCAAATGCCTGTATTTAGTAAAATGGACTGCATTTAGGTGCTTTTCCAGACACTGAAAGCGCTTTACAAATATGCCTCACCTTGTCTTAATGGTGTAATTGGTCGCTTTATAAGTTTATTTATGTTGAGTGAAGTCAACGTGTGCACATTTCGATCAACATTGAAGTGGTCCATTCAAATGGGCATGTCGAATAAACATTTTAGCCTGTTCAAGTAACAAGAAAGAAGAGGTTAACTCTGAGTTTTGCCCCATACAACAACATTAATCAGCCTGTTAGCTTCTGTCTGCTAATATGGCGTTTGTGTTATGTATAAATAATGTGCTGAACAATTTTTGACCCAAGTGTAAAGATGAACCCCACAACAGATGGAATTCTCCTTTAAAGCAAACCCTTTGATCATTCTATAACTGCACAATAATCAGGATGTGTGGCATGAAGAAGGAAGACGGGCAGAGAGAGAATGTGTACATCACCACTCAGATAACGTGTCCACAGAGAAGCCCACTACTGTATAACACCATGTACTGCAGTATTTCTGCCTGAGGTTATCATATAATTAAAACCTGACACCAGAACCTGCCCCATTTGAAAGATCTAAAGCATTACTTATTTACTTTATTGTTTCTACTGAGTAGGTGTCAGTTCATGAGGTGCTGAGAGACACCTGATGTACGGTGACTGTGGACGTACTGTATTATTGGAAAAGCACTTTGAGTGGCTGCCTCAGAAGGAAGTACAAGCCCATTAACCATTTACCAGCCAGCCGCTGAAGCCTGTAATTGCTTCTCAGGTCTCATGCGTGTCTAGGTGGCTCCCCTCACTTGTCTCCTTTGTGCAAGGTCAATGTTTCTGAGGAAAATCTGCTGTAAATGTATACGGACCACAGTGCAACACCTTATTTGCATTTCTTGAAGATCAACAAAGACAAACAGCTAAAATAACAAATACTTCTACTTATAATACTCTCACTGCCAAAATGCATATGCACCTATATTTCAACCAAAGCCCCAACTCCTGACCTGAAAAATTAAGCCAACGCTGTTATGCCCGGCCGGGGTCTAGGCCTTGATCCTTATTTTGCCTCTCCCTGTGGCTCACCTCCTGCCCCAGCTTTGATGTATTAGTTATTTTCTGTCATCATGTGGTTATCTTCTGTTCCAGTTTTGCTGTGTTACTTTTCATTCTTGAGCCATAATCCAGTTCCATTCTAGTTTTGTTCTGCTGGTTTGGGTTTGCATTATTGATCACTGTTTTTCACTTGTTTGTTTTGCCTTCTGTAGTTTGTTTTTCTTATAGCTTGTTTACCACCTTGTTTTCCAAGTTTAGTTTTGCTTAAGTATTTATGTTCCATTTTCAGCAGCCGGTCTGCTCTGTGTCAGTCTGATACCGTCACATCTCAGAAGCTAAGCAGAGCAGGATCTGGGTCGTACATGGATGGGAGACCTCTTTGGAACACCAGTGGCTGTGTGTGTTTCTCCAGGTAAAACTGGAGTTACGTCAGGAAGGGCATCTGGCGTAAAACTTCTGCCAATTACCAATGCAGATCTATCTGGCTGTATCCACTGTGGCGACCCCGAACGAAACCGGGAGTAGCCGAATGAACATCAACATTTATGTTCCATTTCAGTCCTCATGTTCATACCTGTTCTTGGTTATGTTATTCTACCTTCAGTTTTCATTTTACTTTTGTCCATAGTTCTCAGTTTCTCTCACACCCAGTTAACCCTCTGGGGCCGACGCCGTTGTATATGCCGGCTAAGACCAAGCTTTACTAAATTATAAATAACTTTTTAATGATATAAGATAGAAACTTACTTTTTTTGCTGAAAAGTTAACTCCTCTGACTTTCGAGCCAGCCATCGGCCATCTTTGTACTCCTCATAGAACCTTTGTGATGACGTGCGCAATGTGAGTGTCCAATCGGAATTGGTTCACCGTCACGTGGTTTTTCAAAATCCAATCGTAGGGCAGATTTACCTCACGTGAAAAGCCAAAGATCGTTTTCAGGAGTGATGTGTTAGTAGTTGGCCCGTTTGAACAGCCCCCTGGGTGCTCCAATGAGTACATACTATTAGTACATACTCAGTGCGCCCTGCACCATTACGCACAGCGATCAGTGAAAGCAGATGGAAAGCCTCTGATAACAAAGCTGGAAAGCTGGTGAAAGCTGCTTTAGGGGCAGCACAGAACAGTCCAAAAGAGTAGAAGTAGATGTTTGTGTTGTAACCTTTGTGTAATAGCAGACAGCAACTGCTTTGAGATGAAGACAACAAAACGTATAGACCATTTTGTATATACTGTTCAAAATGTGCATTTGTGTTTATTGTTTGAACCTTTCTGTTATAAAATGGACTGCATTTATATAGCGCTTTTCCATCTGCATCAGACGCTCAAAGTGCTTTACAATTATGCCTCACATTCACCCCCATGTCAGGGTGCTGCCATACAAGGCGCTCACTACACACTGGGTGCAATAGGGGATTAAAGGCCTTGCCCAAGGGCCCTTAGTGATTTTCCAGTCAGGCAGGGATTTGAACCCATGATCTTCTGGACTCAAGCCCAACACCTTAATGACTAGACCATGTTTTTTCCTACTCCAGCACCAAGTCTGGGAGTCTGCACTGCGGGTCCAGCCACAAAGGTTGTCAGGGAGTCGCCCGTCCTGACAAACGCAGAAGTATCAAATAAAAACAAAACAAAAAACCCCTAAAAAACATGCTTATTTAGGGTCTGCTCCTTTCTCTGCCCCTGACCAAGGAAGGCGGGCGCCGGAGTGTGGCTGCACACTGCCCCTAGTGGTTGGATTGTGTCTAACTGTCATTAGGATGGTTAAATGCAGAGGACATATTTCGTGGAATACAAGTATATACAATGATGATAAAAGCTTTGGATTTGTATTTGTAATAAGTAGAAAATCTTGCAGTTGCTTGAAAGGTCGCTTGAGGCTGGCTCCCAAAGGTAGTCGCTCCCAAAGGTAGTCACTCCCCATAGACGCCCATGTTAAAATGTCCGCCTTTACAGCAGAAATAAACAGGTTTACAGCCTGGTACAAAAGAAAATTACAGCTCAGGGGTGGGGGCTACATAACACATCATTTTAAGGTATTTTAAGCCATAAATGAATCAATAATCAGGGTTGTGGTTGTTTTGAGGAGCAGCTGTGTGCCAACAGCTTTAGAGCCCTGCTAACCGCTAGCTGCTGTACACTTGACTATGTTTGTTCTTTCTGAGAATTTTCTTACAAATATCTGAGCTATGTGGCTTGTCATGTGGGCAACTATGTAGGGATGCACTGATACCACTTTCCCCAGACTGAATACGAGTACTTACATTTGTGTACTCGTCAATACAGAGTATGCTACGAATACTTGATGATACAGTTTTATGATGACTTTGAAAAAGTTTGATTCATCAGATGTTCCTTACTTTTTGACTGTAACTGCTACTAATATCATTAGCTTTGTTTTTTATTTACAATCATTTCACTTAAATCATGTAACTTCACTTTTTGACTATAACAAATTGTTCTTTAACATTAACTGTGTGTTTCTTAACAAACATGACACTGACAGACATCTCACTGAAATGTAACCTGGACTTCAGCACTACAAAATATACAAGACCAATAACTGAACTGAAACTATCCAATAACTTTGGTGATGTCTGTGAGCACCAGTGTCGCCACAGTTACTTTGAAAAAGTAATCCAATTACTGATTACGCTTTGAAAAAGTAACGTAGTTACTTTACTGATTTTTAAAAGTAACTAAGTTAGATTACTAGTTATTTTACTAGTTACTTTCAGCAGCTGCTAACAACACCCCCCCCAAAACCTCAACATGAAAATAACACTTTTTGCCAAACTCACTTTGTAGTTGCCCTTTCTTGACTTCAACAACATAAATACTTGTTTTATAAAAATAAAGACATCTTTCTTGACCTCATATTTAAATGTTGACAGCACTGTAACAGTAAAACTTACAATTCATAATCTACATTATTACCTCCGCCAAGGAGGTTATGTTTTCGGTCGCGTCTGTTTGTTTGTTTGTTGGTTGGTTGGTTTGTTAGCAGGATTACTCAAAAATCGTTAACGGATTTCAATGAAATTTTTGCCAGGGGTGTATCTTGGCTTAACTCAGAAGTCATTAAGTTTTGGTAATGATCCGGAACATGATCCGGATCCAGTAATTTTTTAAGGATTCTTTATCATTGCAGGATAGGGCCAATTTCAACATTTTTGCATCTAACTTCATGAAGACGGGTCACAAAGGATGAACAAAAATTAATTTAGCATTTGTTTCTCCTCATTGAATAAACTTATTAGAAAATAAAAAAAACTTGTGTAGTTCATGCAGTTTCTCTTTATAAATACATTTGCTGAAGATCTAAGGGTTTAACCACTGAATCTGAAACATGACGGTAGATGCGTGAAACAACGTGGAATAAGTCTCTTTGCCAACGGGTATTCCATGCGACGTCAGTGACCCTATGGCCACTGACTGTTTCTAGTTTATAAATGTAACTATTAAATTTTTACTAACATTTAAATTCTTTCTCAACATTTTAATTGTTACAATTATTATTATTACAGTATTAATAGTATGAAAAATTTTCTTCAAACGTGGACCTTTAAGCTCAGTGTGTGGAGGGGGAAGCACCCCCCGTCTAGATTCGCCCCTGGATGATTGTCTGAGCAGGAAGAATTGACGTGGATTTATAGAAAAAGCAGCACCAGATTTACAGGTAGGATTTTTTTTTTTTTTACGTTTTTCAGCATTTATTTTACTTCAGGTCATCCTCAGAAAGAGACCTTAGGCGCATTTGGGTGGAAAAAACAAGTGTTAGCATTTGTTAATGCATGCGGCTCAGCTGTTTGAAGCAAGGACCCACACGGAGCGGCAGAGTTTTAAAGAAAAAAGCGTAAAACTGTCTTAGTAAAGCTCAGTGTAGGTGTGCTGCGGTCACCGCGCATTCAGAGACAACAACTGTTCTGAACTCTGAGCTGTGCTGCAGAAAACAGATGAAACGCTCACAGCATCAAACACTTTGTGGGCTGTCAAACTGCGACCTACGCCTGCCCACGGGCGGCACTGAGAGGTTGACATCACGTTGCTGTAAAGGGGAATCGGGTGTCTAGTATCAGAGCAGATTTATGATTACAAGTACAAGTAAATACATACGGGATCGGGCCAATACCTGATACTGGTATCGGGATCGGTGCATCTCTAGTACTATGGCATCACTGAAGAGGTCTATGTGCCAGTATTCCCCTTATCTCCACAGTTACTCCTTAGTTACTGAGATAATAGTCTGTTCAGAATTTTTAATAACTGCACCCAAGGCACCTGTTATGAAAACCACCACCCAATCCACAAAAACAGGTCAATAAAACATCCATTCCAAGCTTAGCCTGTTAGCTTAAGTTTATGTGGTGGTAACTCCAGGATGGGGTACATTTACGGATGTAGCTCATAACGCTGGTCTTGCCCATGCACTGCCTCTACCCATTTATGTGTTGGTGGGGGAGCTTTGCAGAGTCAGGCACTGCAAAGAGGCAATATTTGGAACAAAACTATTTGAACTACAAACCTGTTTTTCACAAACCTGTAGGTACCACCAACGATCTAAGGGTCTAAGGGTATCTAAGGGTCTATAATTAGAACCCACGCCACAAACTCACCTCATGACACCACACCTTTAACCACTTCAATACTTTGCAGTTGAATCTAATAACACAACGATGTATGAAACCTATAGGATGGAGACATGCACAATTTGGTTGTTTATGTTGTAACTCTGCATTTACACATAGGCATGATGCGTTGGGAATATCATTGGCATATTCGCGACATTTGTAAGGCGATGTAACGCATCTGAATAGGGTCCTTAACAGCACGGGTTGGTTCATGACATTCCCCGATGTCCCCCCAAATTTCATGAATCACCCACAATTCATGGAGTTCGCACCTGAGCGTGTTGATTCGTGGATTCATGGATTCGTAACAGAGTGTGACAGCATTTGTAGTGTATTCTTGATGGTTCTTGGAGCTCAAACTGTCATGCGTCGCTACAAATTGACATGAAAAGCTGCCAAAAACTGACATGAATTGTCACACGCTTTCACGTGACATTTCTCAATGGCGCACAGCAACGTGCAACAGTGCGGGACTCGATTCATGCCATTAATTGTAACGTGCGGTAACGGGTCGCAGCAGCTCATGCATGAAAATGCGCTACTTTCTGTGATTTCAAACAATAACCTGTTGACATTTTGTTTTGCAACTTATATGTGTGGAGAAAACTGGAAAACACAGGAGCGTGCATGGCCTCTAAATCAAAGAGAAGAAACAAACAAAAAAAAGGTTTTGTATCATAGACACATCAGGAGGACAGACAGAAGATTGATGGGAGGCGGAGCATAGGAGCTCTGATTTTATCTACCAGGCTGTAAAAACGGCTCTGAGGGGCACCAGACGACAAAAAGCCTGTATCACAGCCTGATCAACAGTCAGCAGCTGGACAGAATACAGCAAAACCTTTAGAACGCAGCTGCTGACCCACAAATGCACAACAACCTGTTGTCAGATTTATTTATTTGAGGGCATCATCTGAATATTCAAAGTGCAGAGAAACAGAAGAAGAGCGAATGCCAAGCTGAACGCTTCCAAAGGCGCTTGGGAAGCTTCCCGCTGAAGGTCTGCGGCTGCAGGCCAGATGTGAGAGCGTTTGCGACAATGAGGGGCGGAGCCTGTGGCACCGCTGCTGGTCACCTCCACCTCAGCACCGCAACTCTGCACAGAAGCCACTTTTCCGACTGCTCAGGAAGCCGACACCATCAAGTGCAAATTATAAAGCACAGTAAAACAAATGCCAGCAGCTGGCGTCGCCATCCACATACCTTTGGCTTCAGACACACCCCCAACTTGCATATCTTAGCAGGGAAAACAGCAGATCAGCTGAAAATGAAAATGGACAAAATCAATTGTGTCGAAATGAAAATGACTCATTTGGGGATCATGCTGGCACGGGTGGCACGCCGACAGCTCCTGAATGGCTGCTGTGGAAACAGAGAGACAGAGAGACAAGGCGCTCATGGCCGGTGATGGATGGAGACGGACACATGATGGGTTTGGTTTAGTGCCACAAGAATATCAATGAAAAGACAATCAAGATTCCTCATTAAATAATATGATTCAATTTCAAAATCCGCCTCACTGAGTAATTAAGATTTATTTTTAATGGCACCAAACTTCATCATCATGTGTAGTGATTCTTCCAACAGATTCCCTGTTCTGATTTAGTCACATTGTTCAACACCCTTTTTAAGCATCCATTAAAACCACAGTAGTAAAGCAGAGTTTGTCAGAACCTGCCAGTCCTGCTTTTATAAAACCACCTACGGGATACTGTGGACTTTCATTTACTGAGAAACAGAAATTTGCACTGCACTTGTACGGTGACTGCCATTGTTACCGTGTTTTCAACTCATTTGATTTGCACCGTCTTGTCAGCTATTCCTTTTTTTTTTTTAAAAACTGAGATTTTTCTAAATGAGTAAGTCCAACACACCTCATGTGGTGTTACGTGCACAAGTCTTAACAGCAGCACTGTAGCTACGGACGTGCATTAGTTATGTACGCCCCCACGCTGGTGCAAAGTATTTGTCAAATACCTGTGTGTTACTGACAGTAAGATAAAAGATAAATCAGAAACCATGCAATAATTTTAGTCACTTTAAGTAACTTTTGTCTCTTGCTTGCCTCTACTGGTGGTTGGCTCTCACTGCGGTATTGTATCACTTCCTGTTCCGGAGCACAGCGGTGTTTTTCTGTATCTGTTAGCTGTTTAATCTGCGCAGTTAGATTGATCTAGTTATCTAGATTACGATTTGTTTCCCAGTGTAATCTTTACGTGCCTTAACTAAAGCACTCCTTCTGCTGAATCACCTCTAAATTATTTACACATTATTCACTTTGCGTGTTTTTAGGAATCCGCTAGCTTAGCGTAGCTACTAGCTCTTAGCCGATTTAGCATGGTGGCTTCTCCTGTCTCTCCCGCACTTTCTGCTCTGGGTGTGAAATGTTTAGTTATCCACAGCCTGTTCAGTGGATTTTATTTTATTTTTTTAGCACTGTTGTCGTGCGTTACCTGTGCTGCTCCACAGCCTGTCCAGTGGATTTTTATTTTTTTTTTGGCACTGTTGTCGTGTGTTACCTGTGCTGCTCCACAGCCTGTCCAGTGGATTTTTTATTTTATTTTTTGGCACTGTTGTCGTGTGTTACCTGTGCTGCTCCACAGCCTGTCCAGTGGATTTATTTTATTTTTTGGCACTGTTGTCGTGTGTTACCTGCGCTGCTCCACAGCCTGTTCAGTGGATTTTTGTTTTGTTTTTTGGCACTGTTGTCGTGCGTTACCTGTGCTGCTCCACAGCCTGTTCAGTGGATTTTTGTTTTGTTTTTTGGCACTGTTGTCGTGTGTTACCTGTGCTGCTCCACAGCCTGTCCAGTGGATTTTTATTTTTATTTTATTTTTTTTTAGCACTGTTGTCGTGTGTTACCTGTGCTGCTCCACAGCCTGTTCAGTGGATTTTGTTTTGTTTTTTGGCACTGTTGTCGTGCGTTACCTGTGCTGCTCCACAGCCTGTTCAGTGGATTTTTGTTTTGTTTTTTGGCACTGTTGTCGTGCGTTACCTGTGCTGCTCCACAGCCTGTCCAGTGGATTTTTATTTTTATTTTATTTTTTTTAGCACTGTTGTCGTGCGTTACCTGTGCTGCTCCACAGCCTGTCCAGTGGATTTTTATTTTTATTTTATTTTTTTTAGCACTGTTGTCGTGTGTTACCTGTGCTGCTCCACAGCCTGTCCAGTGGATTTTTATTTTTATTTATTTTTTTTTAGCACTGTTGTCGTGCGTACCTGTGCTGCTCCACAGCCTGTCCAGTGGATTTTGATTTTTATTTTATTTTTTTTTAGCACTGTTGTCGTGTGTTACCTGTGCTGCTCCACAGCCTGTCCAGTGGATTTTTATTTTTATTTTATTTTTTTTTAGCACTGTTGTCGTGCGTTACCTGTGCTGCTCCACAGCCTGTCCAGTGGATTTTTATTTTTATTTTATTTTTTTTTAGCACTGTTGTCGTGTGTTACCTGTGCTGCTCCACAGCCTGTCCAGTGGATTTTTATTTTTATTTTATTTTTTTTAGCACTGTTGTCGTGTGTTACCTGTGCTGCTCCACAGCCTGTCCAGTGGATTTTTATTTTGATTTTACTTTTTTTTTTAGCACTGCTGTCGTGTGTTACCTGTGCTGCTCCACAGCCTGTCTAGTGGATTTTTATTTTATTTTTTACCACTGTTGTCGTGTGTTACCTGTGCTGCTCCGCAGCCTGTCCAGTGGATTTTTATTTTTTTTTATTTTATTTATTTATTTATTTATTTATTTATTTTTTTTAGCACTGTTGTCGTGCGTTACCTGTGCTGCTCCACAGCCTGTCCAGTGGATTTTTATTTTATTTTTTTAGCACTGTTGTCGTGCGTTACCTGTGCTGCTCCACAGCCTGTCCAGTGGATTTTTATTTTTTTTATTTTTTTTTTATTTTTTAGCACTGTTGTCGTGCGTTACCTGTGCTGCTCCACAGCCTGTCCAGTGGATTTTTATTTTATTTTTTACCACTGTTGTCGTGCGTTACCTGTGCTGCTCCACAGCCTGTCTAGTGGATTTTTATTTTATTTTCTACCACTGTTGTCGTGCGTTACCTGTGCTGCTCCACAGCCTGTCCAGTGGATTTTTATTTAGCGCTGTTGTAGTGCGTTACCTGTGCTGCTCCACAGCCTGTCTAGTGGATTTTTATTTTGTTTTAGCACTGTTGTCGTGCGTTGCCTGTGCTGCTCCACAGCCTGTCCAGTGGATTTTTATTTTTATTTTATTTTATTTTTTAGCACTGTTGTTGTGCGTTACCTGTGCTGCTCCACAGCCTGTCTAGTGGATTTTTATTTTGTTTTAGCACTGTTGTCATGCGTTACCTGGGCTGCTCCACAGCCTGTCTAGTGGATTTTTATTTTGTTTTAGCACTGTTGTCGTGCGTTACCTGGGCTGCTCCACAGCCTGTCCAGTGGATTTTGATTTAGCACTGTTGTCGTGCGTTACCTTTGCTGCTCCACAGCCTGTCCAGTGGATTTTTATTTTATTTTTTACCACTGTTGTCGTGCGTTACCTGTGCTGCTCCACAGCCTGTCCAGTGGATTTTGATTTTGATTTTTTTTTTTTTTTGGCGCTGTGTCGTGCGTTACCTGTGCTGCCTCCACAGCCTGTCCAGTGGATTTTTATTTAGCGCTGTTGTCGTGCGTTACCTGTGCTGCTCCACAGCCTGTCTAGTGGATTTTTATTTTATTTTAGCACTGTTGTCGTGCGTTACCTTTGCTGCTCCACAGCCTGTCCAGTGGATTTTATTTATTTTTACCACTGTGTCGTGCGTGACCTGTGCTGCTCCACAGCCTGTCCAGGTGGATTTTGATTTTTTTTTTTTTTTGGCGCTGTTGGTGTGCGTTACCTGTGCTGCTCCACAGCCTGTCCAGTGGATTTTTATTTAGCGCTGTTGTCGTGCGTTACCTGTGCTGCTCCACAGCCTGTCTAGTGTCGGATTCCCTGTTTGGGAATCCGCTAGCTTAGCGTAGCTACTAGCTCTTAGCCGTTTTAGCATGGCGGCTTCTCCTGTCTCTCCCGTACTTTTTCTGCTCTGGGTGTGAAATGTTTAGTTATTCCGCGCCTCTTTTAGCAGTAACGGTACTTGTAATAAGTGCAGCTTATTCGTAGCTTTGGAGGCCAGGCTGGGCGAATTGGAGGCTCGGCTCCGCACCGTGGAAAATTCTACAGCTAGCCAGGCCCCTGTAGTCGGTGCGGACCAAGGTAGCTTAGCCGCCGTTAGTTCCCCCCTGGCAGACCCCGTGCAGTCGGGAAGGCAGGCTGACTGGGTGACTGTGTAGGAGGAAGCGTAGCCTAAACAGAAGCCCTGTGTACACCGTCAACCCGTTCACATCTCTAACCGTTTTTCCCCACTCGAACGATACACTCGCCGAGGATCAAACTCTGGTTATTGGCGACTCTGTTTGAGAAATGTGAAGTTAGAGACACCAGCAACCATAGTCAAATGTCTTCCGGGGCCAGAGCAGGCGACATCGAAGGACATTTGAAATTGCTGGCTAAGGCTAAGCGTAAATTTTGGTAAGATTGTAATTCACGTCGGCAGTAATGACACTCGGTTACGCCAATCGGAGGTCACTAAAATTAACATTGAATCGGTGTGTAACTTTGCAAAAACAATGTCGGACTCTGTTGTTTTCTCTGGGCCCCTCCTCAATCAGACCGGGAGTGACATGTTTAGCCGCATGTTCTCCTTGAATTGCTGGCTGTCTGAGTGGTGTCCAAAAAATGAGGTGGGCTTCATTGATAATTGGCAAAGCTTCTGGGGAAAACCTGGTCTTGTTAGGAGAGACGGCATCCATCCCACTTTAGAGGGAGCAGCTCTCATTTCTAGAAATCTGGCCAATTTTTTGGGATCCTCCAAACTGTGACTGTCTAGCGTTGGGACCAGGAGGCAGAGCTGTGGTCTTATACACCTCTCTGCAGCTTCTCTCCCCCCTGCCATCCCCCTATTACCCCATCCCCGTAGAGACGGTGCCTGCTCCCAGACCACCAATAACTAGCAAAAATCTATTTAAGCATAAAAATTCAAAAAGAAAAAATAATATAGCACCTTCAATTGCACCACAGACTAAAACAGTTAAATGTGGTCTATTAAACATTAGGTCTCTTTCTTCTAAGTCCCTGTTGGTAAATGATATAATAATTGATCAACGTATTGATTTATTCTGCCTAACAGAAACTTGGTTACAGCAGGATGAATATGTTAGTTTAAATGAGTCAACACCCCGAGTCACACTAACTGTCAGAATGCTCGTAGCACGGGCCGGGGCGGAGGATTAGCAGCAATCTTCCATTCCAGCTTATTAATTAATCAAAAACCTAGACAGAGCTTTAATTCATTTGAAAGCTTGTCTCTTAGTCTTGTCCATCCAAATTGGAAGTCCCATAAACCAGTTTTATTTGTTATTATCTATCGTCCACCTGGTCGTTACTGTGAGTTTCTCTGTGAATTTTCAGACCTTTTGTCTGACTTAGTGCTTAGCTCAGATAAGATAATTATAGTGGGCGATTTTAACATCCACACAGATGCTGAGAATGACAAGCCTCAACACTGCATTTAATCTATTATTAGACTCTAGCGGCTTTGCTCAAAAGTAATGAGTCCACCCACCACTTTAATCATATTTTAGATCGTGTTCTGACTTATGGTATGGAAATAGAAGACTTAACAGTATTCCCTGAAAACTCCCTTTTGTCTGATCATTTTTTAATAACATTTACATTTACCCTGATGGACTACCCTGCAGTGGGGGAATAAGTTTCATTACACTAGAAGTCTTCAGAAAGCGCTGTAACTAGGTTTAAGGATATGATTCCTTCTTTATGTTCTCTAATGTCATATACCAACACAGAGCAGAGTAGCTACCTAAACTCTGTAAGGGAGTTAGAGTATCTTGTCAATAGTTTTACATCCTCATTGAAGACAACTTTGGATGCTGTAGCTCCTCTGAAAAAGAGAGCTTTAAATCAGAAGTGTCTGACCTCCGTGGTATAACTCACAAACTCGTAGCTTAAAGCTGATAACCCGTAAGTTGGAGAGGAAATGGCGTCTCACTAATTTAGAAGATCTTCACTTAGCCTGGAAAAAGAGTTTGTTGCTCTATAAGAAAGCCCTTCGTGAAGCTAGGACATCTTTCTACTCATCACTATTGAAGAAAATAAGAACAACCCCAGGTTTCTTTTCAGCACTGTAGCCAGGCTGACAAGAGTCAGAGCTCTATTGAGCTGAGTATTCCATTAACTTTAACTAGTAATGACTTCATGACTTTCTTTGCTAACAAAATTTTGACTATTAGAGAAAAAATTACTCATAACCATCCCAAAGATGTATCGTTATCTTTGGCTGCTTTCAGTGATGCCGGTATTTGGTTAGACTCTTTCTCTCCGATTGTTCTGTCTGAGTTATTTTCATTAGTTACTTCATCCAAACCATCAACATGCTTATTAGACCCCATTCCTGCCAGGCTGCTCAAGGAAGTCCTACCATTATTTAATGCTTCAATCTTAAATATGATCAATCTATCTTTGTTAGTTGGTTATGTACCACAGGCCTTTAAGGTGGCAGTAATTAAACCATTACTTAAAAAGCCATCACTTGACCCAGCTATCTTAGCTAATTATAGGCCAATCTCCAACCTTCCTTTTCTCTCAAAGATTCTTGAGAGGGTAGTTGTAAAACAGCTAACTGATCACCTGCAGAGGAATGGTCTATTTGAAGAGTTTCAGTCAGGTTTTAGAATTCATCATAGTACAGAAACAGCATTAGTGAAGGTTACAAATGATCTTCTTATGGCTTCGGACAGTGGACTTATCTCTGTGCTTGTTCTGTTGGACCTCAGTGCTGCTTTTGATACTGTTGACCATAAAATTTTATTACAGAGATTAGAGCATGTCATAGGTATTAAAGGCATTGCGCTGCGGTGGTTTGAATCATATTTGTCTAATAGATTACAGTTTGTTCATGTAAATGGGGAATCTTCTTCACAGACTAAAGTTAATTATGGAGTTCCACAAGGTTCTGTGCTAGGACCAATTTTATTCACTTTATACATGCTTCCCTTGGGCAGTATTATTAGACGGTATTGCTTAAATTTTCATTGTTACGCAGATGATACCCAGCTTTATCTATCCATGAAGCCAGAGGATACGCACCAATTAGCTAAACTGCAGGATTGTCTTACAGACATAAAGACATGGATGACCTCTAATTTCCTGCTTTTAAACTCAGATAAAACTGAAGTTATTGTACTTGGCCCCACAAATCTTAGAAGCATGGTGTCTAACCAGATCGTTACTCTGGATGGCATTTCCCTGATCTCTAGTAATACTGTGAGAAATCTTGGAGTTATTTTTGATCAGGATATGTCATTCAAAGCGCATATTAAACAAATATGTAGGACTGCCTTTTGCATTTACGCAATATCTCTAAAATCAGAAAGGTCTTGTCTCAGAGTGATGCTGAAAAACTAATTCATGCATTTATTTCCTCTAGGCTGAACTATTGTAATTCATTATTATCAGGTTGTCCTAAAAGTTCCCTAAAAAGCCTTCAGTTGGTTCAGAATGCTGCAGCTAGAGTACTGACGGGGACTAGCAGGAGAGAGCATATCTCACCCGTGTTGGCCTCCCTTCACTGGCTTCCTGTTAATGCTAGAATAGAATTTAAAATTCTTCTTCTTACTTATAAGGTTTTGAATAATCAGGTCCCATCTTATCTTAGGGACCTCGTAGTACCATATTACCCCATTAGAGCGCTTCGCTCTCAGACTGCGGGCTTACTTGTAGTTCCTAGGGTTTGTAAGAGTAGAATGGGAGGCAGAGCCTTCAGCTTTCAGGCTCCTCTCCTGTGGAACCAGCTCCCAATTCAGATCAGGGAGACAGATACCCTCTCTACTTTTAAGATTAGGCTTAAAACTTTCCTTTTCGCTAAGGCTTATAGTTAGGGCTGGATCGGGTGACCCTGGACCATCCCTTGGTTATGTTGCTTTAGACGTAGACTGTGTTTCATAATTATTGTATGGCCTTGCCTTGCAATGTGGAGCGCCTTGGGGCAACTGTTTGTTGTGATTTGGCGCTATACAAGAAAAAAGTTGATTGATTGATTGATTGATTGATTCCTCGGCCTCCTTTAGCAGTAACGGTACTTGTAATAAGTGTAGCTTATTCGTAGCTTTGGAGGCCAGGCTGTGCGAATTGGAGACTCGGCTCCGCACCGTGGAAATTCTACAGCTAGCCAGGCCCCTGTAGTCAGTGCGGACCAAGGTAGCTTAGCCGCCGTTAGTTAAAGGGAGTTTTTCCTTCCCACTGTAGCCAAGTGCTTGCTCACAGGGGGTCGTTTTGACCATTGGGGTTTTACATAATTATTGTATGGCCTTGCCTTACAATATAAAGCGCCTTGGGGCAACTGTTTGTTGTGATTTGGCGCTATATAAAAAAATTGATTGATTGATTGATAAAGTCAGTAAAATCTGTAAAGATTCTGATGCTTCATACCTTCTGTAAAACAAGTTGTGGAAAGTATCTTAGGCTATATTAATCCTGTGCAAATCCAGACATCAGTGTTGTCTTCTGGAAGAGGAGTTTTCTGCCATTTATCTCAAGTATAGAGGCACTTAGAGAGTTTTCTGTCATTTCAGATGGTTTAACTAATTTCATAAACTAATAAATATGAATATGACTGTTAATAGAAATGATCAACTTTACAGTAGTTACATGAACATTTACAAGTTAGGGGATAGAGCAACAAGCAGTAAGGTACCCTATGGAAAATATTTCTGGAGTAGGCAGTTCTCAAAACATCAGTAACCATGTAAGGAGGAGACTAGTGAGGGAAGCCACCAAGACAACTCTGAAGAAGTTATAGGCTTCTGCACCTATGCTAAGGGAAACTGTGTATAATGCCACTTTTGTCTGTTGCAACAGAAATATAGTTTCACAGGTGGAAGTGGAGTGGAAGAAAAAAAATGAATTTCAAGCAGTCAACACTTCAGTCAACACTTCCAAGAACATTTTGAATGTTTCATCTCATCTCCACTGTGGTGGTGCACAGACCTGACTGTTTTCAAGGACCAACGTTGAGAATAAATACCTTATTGAAGTATTTTTTTTTCTCTCCCTCATCCACTGCAATGTTTAGTTGCTCAAAATTCTATAACTGCAGGCTCCCTACCTGGCCTACTAAAGGACCAACGTTGAGAATAAATACCTTATTGAAGGTATTTTTTTTTTTCTCCCCCTCATCCACTGCAATGTTTAGTGCTCAAAATTCTATAACTGCAGGCTCCCTACTGGCCTACTGTCCACCACAGCAATCTAAAGTTGTGTGTCAGAATTATACACAATTATGCATCAGGTTACTGCCAATTACAACTGACACTGAATGCAGCCCCGTGACACGGAGGCTACTGGGTGGACCAACAATGGTACTGTGTGCAGTCTACGCACTCACGACTGTGTTTATAACAACACATTACAAGGTTGTAACGTTGATTTCTTCTGATGTAGAGTGCAAGATGCCTTTCGTGGGATTATGGATGTCTATTATATTGCATATATCAATATATATTACATTTTAGAAAAGCTTTAAAGAGGTCAGTGATGTATGAGTCTATGAAGATGCTATCCTGCACAAAGGCTGAGAGCTGTGCTGCCCGGTCCGGTTACTCTGCTTCAAAACAGAAAGCAATCTGCACTGCAGTTTCAATTTTAGCCTTTATTTTTTAACATAATATTTTTAGCCTTATTATTTTTAAAGTGACGTCACTGCCAAATCCACATTCAGGCAGAAATAATTTATTTCAAGATGCACTAACAAAATAAAAACCAAAGCATCTGTAAATTAAAGTAAAAGGTGTACTTTTGTGGATCAAGATGCGTCACAACATGATTTTTGTATTCAAACAAGTTTTACATTTCTGCCACAAATTACACACTACAGCACACCACGGTTATGGATCAGATTGATTTTTGAGCCACAGAAGTGAACAATGGGGTGCCAGAAATTGGCAGTAGGAGACCCGCTTTATGAAATAAGAAGTAAGTCCCGTTTATTCACTCATACCCATTCATATCCCATCGCAGCATGAAGAGGATGAGAGTCTATGACTCTTGTCAAAGCTCATAGGGAGAATCAAGCACAGACACAGAATATAAGCCTGTCTACAAACTGGTTGTCCAAGTCCAATCCCACTCCTGGGTCACTTAAAAATAAAACATGTAAATAACCCAGAGAGGAAAAACAGTCTGAGGCAGAAAATACAAAGTGGGTATTAAATACAGATGCACCGATACCACTTTTCCCAGACTAAGTATGAATACATACAACCCCTGGCAAAAAATTATGGAATCACTGGCCTCGGAGGATGTTCATTGAGTGACAAACAGTAACTCTTCATCAATCTGGCTCCAACTTTCTCTGATTGCTGTTGCCAGATCAGCTTTGCAGGTTGGAGCCTTGTCATGGACCATTTCTTCAACTTCCACCAAAGATTTTCAATTGGATTAAGATCCGGACTATTTGCAGGCCATGACATTGACCCTATGTGTCTTTTTGCAAGGAATGTTTTCACAGTTTTTGCTCTATGGCAAGATGCATTATCATCTTGAAAAATCATTTCATCATCCCCAAACATCCTTTCAATTGATGGGATAAGAAAAGTGTCCAAAATATCAATGTAAACTTGTGCATTTATTGATGATGTAATGACAGCCATCTCCCCAGTGCCTTTACCTGACATGCAGCCCCATATCATCAATGACTGTGGAAATTTACATGTTCTCTTCAGGCAGTCATCTTTATAAATCTCATTGGAAAGGCACCAAAAAAAGTTCCAGCATCATCACGTTGCCCAATGCAGATTCGAGATTCAATCCAGTCATCCACAGTCCACGACTGCTTTTCCTTAGCCCACTGTAACCTTGTTTTTTCTGTTTAGGTGTTAATGATGGCTTTTGTTAGCTTTTCTGTATGTAATCCCATTTCCTTTAGGCGGTTTCTTACAGTTCGGTCACAGACATTGACTCCAGTTTCCTCCCATTCGTTCCTCATTTGTTTGTTGTACATTTTCGATTTTTGAGACTATTGCTTTAAGTTTTCTGTCTTGACGCTTTGATGTCTTCCTTGGTCTACCAGTATGTTTGCCTTTAACAACCTTTCCATGTTGTTTGTATTTGGTCCAGAGTTTAGACACAGTGACTGTGAACAACCAACATCTTTTGCAAACATTGCATGATAATTTACCCTCTTTAAGAGTTTGATAATCCTCTCCTTTGTTTCAATTGACATCTCTCATGTTGGAGCCATGATTCATGTCAGTCCACTTGGTGCAACAGCTCTCCAAGGTGTGATCACTCCTTTTAAGATGCAGACTAATTGTTGTGTGGGCCGCTGAAGAGGAGGTACTGCTGGCCCACCATCAGAGGGTGCCCTGCCTGGAGTGCGGGCTTCAGGCACGAGAGGGCGCTGCCGCCTCACAGGACCCGGGAGTGTCAGCTGTCACTCATTAACTCCTGACAGCTGTCACCTATCATCAACTCATCAACCACTCCATAAAAGCCGACGACAATCTCCACCCTGCTGCCGACATATCGTTTGCCTTCGAGGTATTTTCTCAGCCGTACTCAGTTAAGTAGTAGGTGCTACTGTTATTTCTTACTGTGTTCCTGTTTCGGAGGTGGAGGTGTTTTACCCACCATTGAGGAACTGTCGCTGAGTGTATTGCTGGGTGTACACACACCCACACATAACTGTTTCTGCTTCCTGCCAGCAGTACCAGATCCGACAGCCGGAGACGGTGGCCACCTGGGGACTCGGAACTTGGCGGCTTCAGTATTCTCCGGGTTCAGTGGCAGTGGAAATCGTGTGGGATCCGGCTCTTCTCTGGACGGACGTCTTCTATCCTCGAGCTGCCCACACATCACCTTAGTACATTTGACTCTGTCCAAATTCTGTATTTGTCTGTATTTCGTTGTGCACGCTTCACAACAGTAAAGTGTTGTATTTTTGGCTCATCTATTGTCCGTTCATTTACGCCCCTGTTGTGGGTCCGTGTCATTACACTTTCACAACACTAATGAGCAGATCTGATTTGATGCAGGTGTTAGTTTTGGAGATGAAAATTTACAGGGTGATTCCATAATTTATTCCTCAGAACTGAGTGAGTCCATATTTTTTTTCCCTCTGCTTGGTCTAAAAAAAGTAACCGTTACTGACTGCCACAATTTTTTTTTCCTGATTTCTTATAGTGTTTCTTAAAGCCAGAAAGTTGCCATTTGAAATGACTTTAGTTTTGTGTCATGTCTGTGATCTGCTTTTTTTCTACAAAATTAAACAATTGAATGAACATCCTCCGAGGCCAGTGATTCCATAATTTTTGCCAGGGGTTGTATATTTTGATACTTGGCGATACTGAGTACCGAAGCAAATACTTAATGATACCATGACAGTTTTATGATGACTTTGAAAACATGTTTTATTCATCAGCTGTTCCTTACTTTTTGACTGCAACTGTCTTCTTTGAAAATGTGAGGGACAGATTCTTTTTGATGAAAAGAAGCTTCTCTGTGTTATCAGCTCTTTTTTTTTTAATCTATAATGTGTAGGGTTAGGTATTGAGAACCAGTTCTTTTTGGGTATCATTAAGAAATGATTTGATCCACTGATATCAATAGTCTTTTTGCTTAACGATTCCCTTATCGGTTCTTCAGAGCGGCCATTATTTGAGGGTTGTTTGTCAGGAAAATTATCATTTCTCTATGTTGATTACAGAACCTGCAGCAGCCCTGTAATCAACCGCTTCTGCAACGCGACTCGACTTTCACTTTGAAGCATGACTAATGAAGCAGTGGTTTGATCTGCTGGCTCATTGGTTCCTTGTTTATTTCGCTTTATCTTAATTTTTCCCCGCTAAAATACTAAAGAGCATATGTCTGTGAATAATAATTACCTTATTATGTTAAACCGACCTGTTATGGTCTTCTGAAACAGTTGATAGATGCATTTTTGCTGTGTGTTGGGGGGCTTGGCTGGACACTGTTTTGTTGGGTTTGTGTTTGTTTTCCTTCCTAGGTGGTCTGGGACTGACCTCTGGGAAAATTGTGCTGCAGAAGAGTCTCTCGCCTCTGTGATGATTGGTTGCACCTGTTGCATCCTCGTGCGGCTCTTTATCAGGATGATCTGCAACACCTGTGACATTCACGTGCAGACTAAGGACTCTCAGCTGGCGTCAATGAAGAAATGAGGAGTTGCATTTAAGCGAGCAGTGATGAGGGCTGTTTGCCGGAGAATACAACCTTGTTACAACCTTGTATCGACCGTTGGGGATGCTGAGGGCCGCTCCAGAGTTTGACGTTACGTCTGTGAGGGAGGACTAGGGTGAGAGGCAAAAGCTGTCAGCACACGTCAGAGGTGATTATCTTTAAAGGCTTATTTGTGATATAATGTGGTGTTTTTTTGCACAGCTAAATTTGAACATTGAAGAAATTGTCTTGTTTGCTCCTCGCGGCTGTGGTGTGCGGAATAATAAACCTACACAAGCCGTGAGCAGCTGTTCATCTGAATTAACTCTGAAACCTGAACTGAACGTGTTGCTGATAAGTGTGCCTTTAATAGCTTTCTGGTAATAGTATCGAATAATCTCACCTCTGTTCCCCCTCCACAGAGTACAGTTCTGGGAAGGGCCACCTGGGGGTGTCGGCGGAAAACCTGAGTCCAGAACGTTCGGGCTCCGGTCCGTTGAGGCGCTGTTCACATCTCAGCATGTTTGTAAACATTTGTTTTCTGTATAATAATTAATGGCTCAGCGTTTGTTGTCGTAAAAGAGTCAAAAGTATTAAAAACTGCAATATCTTTTAAATTTATTTTTATTTATATATTAATAATAATAATAGCAACAACAATAGTAAGCCATTAAAATATGTCGATTGTGAGTCACTTGTGTGGATTAAAGTCACTAACTGGGACTCTTGTCTTGTTGCAGTCAAGAAACGAGAATCGTCCTCCGTTCTGTTGGCACAGCTCCAAACGCTGCGCAGCTCTCTGCCGAGACAGAGTCTAGTCGGTATTAATAACTTCAAAATGAATTGCCGCATTAAATAAAATGACACCTCTTTCCAAACGCTGTAATACAGACAAGAAACTACAACTGATTAACACGTTTTTTTCCTCCCAAAATGAGACGTTCTGCATTCTTTATGAATGACATCCTGACATGCAGCACAGCCAGCTGCAAGAGCTCAGCTCAGATGTATGGAGAGACATTTATGCCAATAATGTCTGAAAGGAAATGCTTTTGACAAAAACTACAGATTTTGTTTATTTCTATTTATGTCCAGAGATCAAGGATCCACCATGTAGAGTTTATTATGTCCAGAGTTTAAGAATCCAGTGACCAATTTCATATGTATTTACTTTAAGACTCAATAAAATGTTGACATAGAAAACCTGTAAAGCCTACTTTTAGTACACAGAACATTCACAAGAAGTATCAATAAGGGAATCAATAAGGAATCGGTTTGATTCGCGGAATCGATAATGGTATCAATATCAATAAAATCTTATCAATACCCATCCCTAGGCGTAGCATCACAGAAGTTTTATGGTTATAAGTAGAAGATAATGAATACAGTATCTGGTTAATATCTGATACAGTTATCGGTATCGGTGCATCCCTAGTATTAACACTTGTCATGTTAACAGAGTCTAAATAACCGACTTTATTTGTTAGTTGTTACAACAGTCGACATGAGCCTTTCTGCCTCCCATATGGATTTTACCTGTTCAAACGCAGACCTCCAATGGTGCTAAACTGCCCGAATATCAGGGGAGAAAGAGTTCTTCATTACGGGTAATAGAGTTGCACCTGAAACAACACTGGCTCCATTAGGACTCTTAATCACATTAAGATGTCTTATTTCTGTGATGGGTATTTAGCTCTTCTTCTTCTTGGTCCATTTCACTCTAACCTTCTGCAGAGGTTGTTGCCATGGGAGATGGTGGCAGCGGCTCTGTTCTTTCCCGAGCACAGATAAATATCTTGGCACTTCGACTGTATCTTGTCTCCCCCTTTTTTTTGTTGCTTTACTAGAGGAACCGGGGGGAAGAACGGCAGAGAAGCTTGACAGAGCAGCCTGCAATTGCACAGAAGTCACCCGGGGGACTGGAAAGCATCTGTCAATCAAACGGAGCACAGGTGCCACAAAGAGCAGGAACCTGCACCACAATTTTCATCAAGTGTTTGTTTTCTTAAAGCCCAGATTACCAGCATACGTCCTCGGGAATGAGGGGCCTGTTTCCCTGCACCGGCTCAGGAGGCTGTCCAGATAAGGGTCCAAACATCTGGGCCCACGACGACTGATGGACACTGATATGAGCCACGGCCATGACCTCATTCCTCCTCTCCCAATGTGTTCCTTTACCTCTCTTTCACAGCCGTCTCTGTCTCATTCACCACATTACTCTCAGACTCACTTGGATTCAGTCTTCATCCATTCCAATCTGCCCCTCCCTCCAGCCTTTTCTCTCCCACAACACATTTCAGTGGGAATTCTATTGTGTGCTGGAGAGGGACAAGCTGCTGCTGCTCCTTATCTGGGGATGTTGGCGGCACATCTGCAGATGCTATCGGCAGCCCTGTTGCTCTGTTTATGCTCCAAATCAGGGAGAGGAGCTAGCGGGGAAATGAGACAGAAGAAAGGGGGGTGTGTTTTCTTTCACTATAATTGAGAGAGCGAGGGGAAGAGAAACAAGACCATCGGTGCGGCTGAGCAGAAAAAATAAACCCAGGTAGAAAAATATCTCCACAGCAAAACCAACAACTTAGCAGGACGGTATTCAAGTCAAATTTGACAAATAACATTCAAGAACAGAATCAGAGAAAACGGCTTGAGTCTTAACTCAAAAAATGACAAAATATCCTCAGGACTCATCTATGAGATTACAAGTGATCACCTGTGGGTTGTCACTGATCAATAGCTGACTGCGTGCACATACGTATTTACCAATGTGGGGACAACATATTTTTGCTAATAATGAAAACACAAGGGATGATGTTCCGATGTGATCGTAGGGATCGTAATTTTGATGGAGCACTATTGGATTAATTAAGCACGAGTTTTTGGTCAGTCTGAGTTCTCTCTCACTCTACCACGTCACATCCTGTACGATATGTCTGATCATCACCTGCGCTGTGATGCACGTTTTAAAAGCGTATTTACACTCTGCTTCACTTCGAATACACACCAAGTCAGTTACTGAGGGATGGTGCAGGTCATCTGCTTCTCACTGGCCAATCAGGTCAGACTTTCCACATGAACATACACGTTTTTCTTCCTCATCTCATCTTCTGTTTAGCCAGAAGGGCAGGGAGTCAGAATTTTGATTTAATTTTATACATACGTATACAGGACTTTTCATACCGCTGGAGAGCCTGTGAAGTTTCCCCATGGACCGATTAAGAATTATTGATACAAACGTAGTTTATTTCTTCATTATATTTACCTCCGCCAACGTAGTTGGAGGAGGTTATGTTAACGCCCCTGTTTGTCTGCTTGTGAAAAGCCTGGAGCCCACAATTTTTCATATATCATTATGAGATTTTTTACTGAAGATTCGTATCTTAATAAGCAAGAGGTGATTCAATTTTCAAGGTCATAAGTCAAAGGGAAAAGTCAGGAAATTCTTTGGAAAAAAATAAATAAATAAAAATTCATAACTCAAAACATCAAATTTCTTTTGTTTTGGGAGCGTTATGTAGGATGTAGAGGTGCACCGATCAGGATTTTTTAGGCGGATCACCAATCATCGATCACTGAAATTTTGATCTGCCGATACCGATCAAGGCTGATATCGATCAAGGCTGATACCGATCAAGTACATATTTGGTTCATGCCCAAAATAAGAATATAGGTCTAATGTATAGGACTATTTTTGCATTAAAACTTAATGATGAAAACAAAAAACATGCATTCAAATAAAGACACTAGAATAAACTGCCAACTTTTGTTTATTATACACTGACTTTGTTCTATCAGCAAGCTTTTTTTTTCCATGTTTCATGTTGCTCAGGTTACAGCCTACAGAACGTTGAGAATGTAAAATACAGCCCTCATTCTATGGGGTTAAAATTGTCTCAATATTTGTAAATGCACACAGGGTGATCTACAAATAATCACTGATTTGAAAATGTGTTCAGATATCCACAAATGGACTTATGACTTATAAAGATAATATATGCATTATATTCAGAAATAAATACAAACAAGTGATCTGGGTAGCAATTAGTGCTCTTGCTTCCAAAACAGAAGGTTTCCAATTGGAGACCGACCACGCCCTTTTCTCCACACACATCTGCAGTTACATCTGGCATAAATGTGCTGATCCATATCAGTTCTGCTGAAGACAGAGAAACCAAAACAAACTACCAGGAATGTTGTATGGCTGGGGGGCCTGGCTGCCTTTTTGTTTCTGTCTTTTGGTTTTCCTTCCTGGTGGCTTGCATTTGGGACTGAGTGGCTGTGTTGCTGAGGTTATCAGGACCTCACCCTGATCACCTGCGGCTCGTCAGGACTCACAGCTGAGGTGCATCTATATGGATTGGAACATGGTGGCATTTAAGACTGGAGTGTGCAGTGTGTGTTTGCCGGAGGCTCGACCTTGTGACCAGACGGGTGAGGTCGTTGTCTCGGGAGCCATCTCATCATCAGTGGATGCAGAGAACGTCCAGGGTTTGATGCACGGTCTGTGAAAGAGGAGGGGGTGAGGTCTCACGCTCGTCAGCACACTTCCTGAGGTACGTTAGATTTTGTGACTAACATTTATACAGTCAGTAATGTGGTGTCCTCACACCTTTTATATTGAGCTGTATGTTAGTCATGTATCGGCTTCCACTGCAGTGGAGTTTTGTGAACTGGATGTTCCATGCCTGCAGGTTGGGAAGCTGATTAGTAATCAAGCCAGGAAGTGTTTGCTGTTTGTACACCTTTAAGTGTTCTCTCTGTGTGTAGAGTGTGGACTCACATAATGGTTCCTTCTTTCACAGACTCGGTTTGTTGCGGCCACCTGGGGGGTGTCGGCGGGGTCCTTGGGTACGAACAGCTTCTGGCTCCGGACCGTTAGCGCTGCTGGGAGCGCACCACGCCAGACCGCACTTTCTTTTGTTGTTTTTTCGTATCACTGTTATGTATTAAATTCAGTTAGCCTTTGTACCGTGCTCTGCTTATTTCATACTGGGTCCTTCAAACGCTGGTCGGTTCTCCGAGCTGCGTCCGACACATAACAAGGAATACATAAAGTTTGAAAATACTTCTTGTCTTTTAAAGATACATATTTTTTTAAAGTGGTAAAACTGCATTTTTTGTTTTAATGCGTCTGCTATGATTCGTGAAATAATTCTTAATTTAAAGATGCACGGCCTCTGTGGATTTTTCATTTTTTTTAAGATTTAAAATATAAAACAAATTTTCTTTAGCAGCACTATAATTTTATTCCTTAGCATGTAAATAAGGAATTCATAATATTGTATTGCCAATACAATCAACATTTGTGTTGTCTGGAAACTATTTAAAATTTTGACCCCAGAAGGGGAGAAATTCCGGTAATCAGATGCCAAGACCTACATCTGGTAGTGACGTCATACATGACGTGGAGGTGTTCCTTGATCTGCCTGAGGGATTCTAGGAAGGATGCATTAATATGGTTTGTATTGCAATTTAATACAACTGAGTATTTGATTTTAAAACATTATGAATAACATTGACCATCATGTTTTCATTCAGCCCCACAGGCAAAAGTTCCTTATTTCCATTACTCATTAATTTATTTTTAATGGAATGGAAGTTATATTAGTATTTTTTTACAAGCCTAAAAATATTGTTGGTTTTGTGGCTTAAATTCCATACCTGATCTGACCCATGACTTTTATGATCCCTGACTCCCCTACTTCAGACACGTAATGAGGCAACCTCATGACAATATTGAAGGGAGTGTGATCACAGATGTGGAAGACTGAGAATATGCTGGTTTGACAAGTTCATTGTACGGGACTGTACAACTACATGCCAGGAAGGACAGACTGTGTCGGCCAGCGCTGACCCGTCCATACAACCAATGACTCAAGTAACACGACAGAGGAGTATATGTTTGGAGGTCAGGGCATGAGACATGCGTGGGTGCCACGGTGGCAAACATGTTGCATTCCACATTACTCCTGAAGACACTTTGATTCAGTCTGCAAACATTCCAAACTGTTGAAATAGGATAAGTTTAGATCCGAGTTAGAAGAATACAAAGCACCAAATTGTTCCTGGGTGCCTTTGTGGTATGTTGAAAAGGTGACGTTCTGTTCTCAGGCAGATGTTCTACAAAAGCCTCTTCTGAGTGGGTGACAGAAAAAGGGACCACCAGATGTTTCACAGCTGTGGACAGGATGATGTCGTCATCGGATATGAGCGAGGGCATTAATCATGGTTTACCTCATGGAGGAGTGTGATGAGGTGTAAATTAATGTCAGTTAGCTGTCCTCCTGCACGGTCGCTGCCACGTACTACACGCAACATCTCCGGTGCTTCTTCCTCATTTCAGACAAAGACATTATTCTGTGCGCACGTTTCAACAGAATGATGACGGCTTCTACTTTAACGAGGAGGGTGGAAAACCGCTTTGGACAGCCACCTATTAAAGTTTGATCAAGACTGAGGAAATGAAAGAATTTGAGAAACAAAACCAAAAAGATATTCAACTGTAGGCTGAGGTTTGGGACGTCTGTGTGATACCGTGTGAATGTAGTCTGTCAGTGACAAAAGTTAACTGATTACGGCTGTCGAGAGCTGAACAATCAGAAAACTTATTGGAATGTCTGGGATTCTTTGCACACATCGTTCTGAGATGCTCCACTGAGCCTCAACAACAAAGCAGCACTGCAGCTGAGGATCCAATATGATATGGAGACCAACGGCTCGGTGCAGACATAAAATACATTTTAAAAGGCCATTAGCTATGCCTGATAAGAGGCAGATGCTCCGTTTAACACAGACAAGACAAACACACACATCAAATATGTGGAAACATAACGCAATTATTGAATATTCTGTATCTGTGCTGTATTTTTTCCCCTCACTGAGCAATTCTAATCACACTACAAACAGGAAAACCACTCACTCTCCCCAATTAAAGATGGAAAAATAAGACGAATATTTACTGAGGGCTGAGTGTGCCATCGTGGCATTTGTTCACACTGCACGAGCTGAGACAGTGAGATGAGTGTATCAGGAAAGATCCAGGAAGACAAAGTGACAATGAAGGCAGACTAATCAATCATTCAACTCTAATGGAAAAGGATGCAACAGATTTCCACAACAGCTGGACCGACTAACAGCGTGGCACCAGCAATTAGGCCAATCCATCTGCAAAAAGAGCAGCTGCTGCACCCAACACCACCGACTCACCCTCAGCGAGCCGTTTTAATCGTATGTACACGTACATTTCTGTGCATGTTCGGGCAACTATTGTGTTATGCAGCAGGGAATCACCCATTCCCAACAGAAGTAAAGACACCCATTCACAACAGAAGCAGGAACTCACCATTCCCAACAGAAGTAGAGACTCACCCATTCCCAACAGAAGCAGGGACTCACCCATTCCCAACAGAAGCAGGGACTCACCCATTCCCAACACCAGTAGGGAATCACCCATTCCCAACAGAAGCAGGGACTGACCCATTCCCAACACCAGTAGGGAATCACCCATTCCCAACAGAAGCAGGGACTCACCCATTCCCAACAGAAGCAGGGACTGACCCATTCCCAACACCAGTAGGGAATCACCCATTCCCAACAGAAGTAGAGACTCACCCATTCCCAACAGAAGCAAGGACTCACCCATTCCCAAAACCAGCAGGGAATCACCCATTCCCAACAGAAGTAGAGACTCACCCATTCCCAACAGAAGCAAGGACTCACCCATTCCCAACAGAAGTAGAGACTCACCCATTCCCAACAGAAGTAGAGACTCACCCATTCCCAACAGAAGTAGAGACTCACCCATTCCCAACAGAAGCTGGGACTCACCCATTCCCAACAGAAGCAAGGACTCACCCATTCCCAACACCAGTAGGGAATCACCCATTCCCAACAGAAGCAGGGACTCACCCATTCCCAACACCAGTAGGGAATCACCCATTCCCAAAAGAAGCAGGGACTGACCCATTCCCTACACCAGTAGGGAATCACCCATTCCCAACAGAAGTAGAGACTCACCCATTCCCAACAGAAGCAAGGACTCACCCATTCCCAACAGAAGCAAGGACTCACCCATTCCCAAGACCAGCAGGGAATCACCCATTCCCAACAGAAGTAGAGACTCACCCATTCCCAACAGAAGCAAGGACTCACCCATTCCCAACAGAAGTAGAGACTCACCCATTCCCAACAGAAGTAGAGACTCACCCATTCCCAACAGAAGTAGAGACTCACCCATTCCCAACAGAAGCAGGAAATCACCCATTCATAAGACCAGCAGGGATGGGAAAATCAATGCCATTATCCTTTCTACTACTGGTCCTCTTCTTGACCTATTTCTTTTTTATGATCAGCATTTCCTTGTTGTTCGATGTAGAGTTTGATATCATAATGTGAGTTTTGTGCAAAATGGAAGTGGCAAAGTAACATGTAGGCACTGATGAGTGATAGTGTCTGAGGTGAATAATTACAATGGACTGAAAAATTCGGAACGAGTTCTCAATTCCCATTCCTAAACCCAAGTGTAAAGACTCATCAGTGATCAGTGATGTTGTGCTGCATCAGCACCACCTCCAAATTGACACCAGTGTGACAGCTCCCACAAGGCTACAGTTTAAATGAACTCTATGGCTTCAAGTTTTCGCAAAATGAGTTAAAGATTTAAACACAAGGACTCTCAGGGTGGGAGGGGCAGAAGCTAAGTAGAGTCCAAGTATGTCTGTGGATGTGGATGTGCATGTGGAACAGCAAATGTCAGCTGTGCTCTGTTTGTCCCTGATCAAAACATTTCACTCATGTTACCAACATGAAACCTAAGTCACTCATGGTCAGAGCAACACTGAGCTACAACAACACAATAAATAACACTAACAACACTAACATAAACCACAATAACAACATTTAAAACCTACAACCCAGAACTCCCATGGTGCATTGCAGCACAACTCCCATTGTTTATTGGTTAGCTAAAAATGCCAATTTATCCAAAAATATTTGTCCTATCAACTTTCCATCAACTTTCAAAGGCCACTTGGCTAATATAATCAGGGCTGTGAAATGAAAATTATGAAATCCGAGGAAAATTTGCAGATGGTTGGGGGGGTACAGCTCCCCAGGAGCCGGGGTCTAAGGCCTTGTGGGGCCCCAGAAACCAAATTAAATTTTCATCTACTGATACATTTTCAAAATCTCCTGGAAGAACAAATCTCAAAATTAGTGCATATTCAACCTTCAACCTAGATTCAACCTTTCATTTGAACCGTCAATGATCATATTGAAATAACAGAATACGACGTGGAAGTAGGAGCTGGTATGATTTTCCTTTTAATTGTAAACCAAATTATGTATTAACTCAGAACAATTAAACTACATGAAATTCATGAAGACTGAAAAGACTGTTAAACCATGTCAAAACCCACAGCTAAAGATTGTAGAATATTTTAAAAATCAGGGTAAAATATCAATAACATACCTTATAGTAAAAAAGCCACACATTCTTGTGTAAATTCCTTCAAAGCCACAGTGTCTTTTTTCTCATGAAAAAAGTCTACATTAATAAAAACTAATTTAAATTGTTGTGTAAATTCATGTAGCCTAAATCCATTCAAAGCCACAATGGCTTTTTTTTTTCCAATCAAAGAAAGTCTAAATTAATGAAAGGAAAAAAGGCACATAATCTTTTCTGAAATTCTGTTTGAACAGTACAATGTTTATTTTCCAGAGAGAGAAAAAAATTCTTACCAGTTCGCTTTTCCCGTTTATTTTTCAGGTGTGTTCATGAAGCCAGCAACAATTCCACGGATTCTTGTCCTTTTCAGACTTTTTCAAACCGTCTTTCTCGCCATCTTCGCTCTGTCTGATGTCGCTCCGTGACACTGACATGCTGCAAAATTCTTCTTTTAAAAACATGAAAGTTCTAAAAGTTTGTGATGTCCACATGCTACGTTTAGCTAAGCTTCGCACAGGAGCCACAGTGTCACCACAGCAACCAACCAGTCCCACTTTACGACAACTGTCTTCTTCTTCTTCTTCTTCTTCTCGTGTGTGCGTTCCCAGGTCTGCTCCCCTACCATTCCGAGGGGGGAGCGGCACATTAGTGTTTTAGCTTTTCCTTGATCCGTGTAAGAGCTTTTGCAGTTTCTCTTAATTTGGTTGTATCTTCTTCAAAGATATCCTCCGTTGTTACTTTCGGGCATTCTTGCCTATTGACTTGCTGGCATTCCTCTAGTATATGTTTTTGAGTTTCCTCCTCAGCATTGCAGAACCTACAGGATACATTGGCATATTTATTCCTATAGTTGCATTTTACTGCCAGCATTCTTGTTCTTGCCATCATGATGCTATGTGCTTCCATCCTGTTTAGTTTGTCCTTTTTCCTACTTCCAACGTTTTTACGTTTTCAATGTAATGTTTTACCTTTGATTTGATCTCTCCTTGTTCTTTGATATTCTTTTTTAGCTGTTCGCCTATGTTCCTTTTTATATCTCCTTTGCTTGTTTGATCTGTTATCTGCAGTTTTTCCTTAATCCTGTTGACTTCCCTTTTCCATGGTTTACTATTGTTGTTGATTATTCTTTTCATTAGGTCTGATCCTACTGTATTTATCCTTTTTTGCAAGTTGATCTTGTTTTTTTGTATTATATGGGTTATATCCCAGAGCCCTGTTTCCGCATACATGATTTCTCTCGGTGTTGTTGTTGGTAGTATTAGGAGCCATTTTAATATATTGTCCAAGATTTGTTTCCTCATTTTCCCCTCCTTTTTTGCTGTTACCACTGACTCTCCTGCATACACAATTATTGGGATTATGCATGATTCCACTAGTTGCCAGATAACTCTCATCTCTATTCCTCTTAGGTCCGGGCTTCCTGCTATTTGTAGGATGGTTTGTAAGGCTCCTTCTGCTTTCTTTTTTGCTTCTTCTATTTGGTCGGCTTAGTTGTTTTTATTGTTGATTATTTTCCTTAGGTATTTGTAATTTACACATTTTTCCAGTTTTTTGGTCCTATGTAGAAATTTGTATCATCTTTTGGTTTCCCTGTCGTCATAACTTTACTTTTTTCTTCCCTGTGTCGTAACAGGCTACACACCGGGAGCAACTAGGGGATTAAAAGACCTTGCCCAAGCGCCCTTAGTGATTCTCCAGTCAGGCTGGGATTTGAACCAATGATCTTCTGGTCCCAAGCTCAATGCCTTAACCACTAGACCATCATCTCCCCTAATTCGTCCCATCCAAAAACAGTGGTAGGAAATGCAGTGTGCCCTATAAAAAAAAAGCTGTATATCAAAGACAAATGATGGGGAAAGACTGAGGAACACAAACGTGAGAATCCTACAGACTGTAGCTTTAAAGGTGCATTTAATTGAAATCAAAACTTCTTTGGTGAGAATGGTTAAAAGTTTTTTTTTATCAAAATCACAGCTAAGCAAACGCTACAAGAACATAAATGTACTTGTGTGACTTGTTACGTAAAACTGCTACAACAAATGTAAACTTGATGCTTATGTTATAAGCATCTCCCTTTCTGTCAGAGGAACTGAGGTGTGTGTGTTGAAATGCAGCGCTGAGGTACAGGGAGGAGAGGAGGAGCAGGAAGTGAAAATGAGCAGGAGGTGAGGAGGAGCAGGAAGTGAAAATGAGCAGGAGGTGAGGAGGAGCAGGAAGTGAGGAGGTGCAGGAGGAGCAGGAGGTGAGGAGGAGCAGGTGTCGCTGTGTTTAGAATTTAAGTTGTGCTGCTTTATGTCCGTATGTGTTTGTGTCACACAGTCAGGCCAGAATAAACCGAGGGGGACACACTCAGTTATTCTGCTTGGTAACACGCGGACATACTGCGGGTTGGTAACACGCGGACATACTGCGGGCTGGTAACACGCGGACATACTGCGGGCTGGTAACACGCGGACATACTGCGGGCTGTAACACGCGGACATACTGCGGGCTGGTAACACGCGGACATACTGCGGGCTGGTAACACGCGGACATACTGCGGGCTGGTAACAACGCGGACATACTGCGGCTGGTAACACGCGGACATACTGCGGGCTGGTAACACCGGACATACTGCTGGCTGGTACACGCGGACATACTGCGGGCTGGTAACACGCGGACATACTGCGGGCTGGTAACACGCGGACATACTGCGGGTTGGTAACACGCGGACATACTGGCGGTCTGGTAACACGCGGACATACTGCGGGCTTGGTAACACGCTGACATACTGCGGGCTTGGTAACACGCGGACATACTGCGGGCTGGTAACACGCGGACATACTGCGGGCTGGTAACACGCGGACATACTGCGGGTTGGTAACACGCGGACATACTGCGGGCTGGTAACACGCGGACATACTGCGGGTTGGTAACACGCGGACATACTGCGGGCTGGTAACACGCGGACATACTGCGGGCTGGTAACACGCGGACATACTGCGGGCTGGTAACACGCGGACATACTGCGGGCTGGTAACACACGGACATACTGCGGGCTGGTAACACACGGGCACACAGTGGGTTGGTAACATGCTTGCATAAAGTGGGTTGCAGTGTAGCATTACAAAAAAACAATCCACATCAACAGTAAGAGCAGGAGGCTGCACTCCCACACAGAGCATTTAGTTTACTTAATCATTAATCAAGACTCATCAGACTCAACTGAGTGACTCCAGCGCTTCAGCCCTCCTCATCATGCATGCGTGTGCACATTCATCCACAGCCTGCACGTGCTGATCACAAAGCTGTGAAGACACTGCGTGGTGCAGAGAGGAGTCTGAGAACCCTCCCCAGGGCCCTTCCACACAGAGTTCAGGCCAGCACACACACACACACACACACACACACACACACACACACACACACACACACACACACACACACACACACACACACACACACACACACACACACAGGTTCTGCTTGTGCAGTGTGTATTTGAGACGAGTAAAGAATACAACACCCCGTTTATCTCACGGTTCACACCATCTTCCCTGCTGTTTGGTAAAACCCACAGCAACAGTAGGGTTCTTTCCATTCCTCAGTTTGCCAACTTCACAGCTGCTCGATACTCGCACAAGGCTCCAAACGCAAAGAAACCTTTAATTTAAAATAAATGAAACTGTGGACATTCTTGGGTTCAAGCACCTTTCACATTCTTTATCACAGAATAAGGGATTTCATGGAAACATGATGTTTCTATTAGCCGAGTTCCCCATTCTACACACGGGTAACAGAAATTAATTTTATCCGTGTCACTGTATAGTTTATGTCCCTTTAGTTCAGGTGTAGTTAGTTGTGTTGCATTGTTTGGATGTTGTCATCATTAATTTTCACAGAGCAATTTGTGACATTCATGAGACTCAAGTGAATGATGATAAAAGGTGACAACAGGTCAGATCACTGCAGCGCTCTGGCACACAGCAGGTACATTTAAACTGAGAAAACACGCACCTTAACTCACACGTGGCGCGCGCTGGCCTATTCAGATTGTAATTCAAGTCCACCCTCACCAGCTGCTACTACATAGTAAGTAAAGTGTGATGCTGCTACCTGACCTGAGAACCATGTGAACTGAAAATAAGGGCTCCAGTGAGCGGGTCGTGATCTAATAGATAAAGCTGACCGTGTGTGTGTGTTCATGCATGTATGCTTTCAACCTAAGGGCACCAGTGACCTCGACCTTGGTGCCCCCAGTCACCATAGCAAGGCTCCTATAGTGGGTAACTCAGACCACCATGTGCAAAACACACAAGATTTTGTGAACAAGATCAAGGACCTGCAGCTGGAGGCAGATGAAACTATGGTGTCATTTGATATGACATCATTGTTCACCTGCATCCCCACCGCTGAGGCTGTCTCAGCTGTGAGGCAGAGACTGCTGGAGGATGTGTCTCTACTTGAAAGGACCAAACTCACACCAGACCACATCTGCCAACTCTTGGAGATCTGCCTACACCATGTATTTCCTGTTTAGGGGGAATTAATACAGGCAGATCCATGGTTGAGCGATGGGGTCTCCGGTATCCCCCATTGTGGCCAATCTGTACATGGAGTGAGTGGAGAAGACAGCCTTGATGTCTTTCACGGGCATCTCTCCCAGTCACTGGTTCAGATATGTCGATGACACATGGGTTAAAATCAAGCAACAGGAGGTTGAGGACTTTACAGAACACATCAATTCGGTGGATTACAATATCAAGTTCACACATGAGGATGCCAGAAACAACCATTTAGCCTTCTTGGACTGTGATGTTACGATTGGAGAGAACAGGCAGCTCCAGACAGGGGTTTACAGAAAACCCACTCACACTGACCAATATCTGCTCTTTGGCTCAAACCACCCCCTTGAACACAAGCTCGGGGTGATCAGGACTCTTCAACACAGAGCCCTACAGGTGCCCACAACTACAGAGGGAAGGGCTAAAGAACAACAATTTGTACGGAAAGCCCTCACAGTATGTGGGTACCCACGATGGTCCCTGGACAAAGTGCAGAAGTCCCAGAAAACAAAGAGACCAGATAGACAGGAGACGGAGCCAGGAAGAAGAGTGTCTCTCCCTTATTTAGCAGGAGTAGGGGAAAAACTACAGAGGATCTTCAGACAGCACAAAATCCCAGTTTACTTTAAACCTGTTAACACCTTGAGACAGAAATTAGTTCACCCTAAGGACAGGATCCCTAGTTACAAACAGAGCAATGTAGTGTGTTCTATCAGATGTCAGGAAAACTGTAAGGAACACTACATAGGTGAGACTAAGCAACCTTTACACAAAAGGCTATACCAGCACCGCAGAGAGGGCGCCAGTGGACCTCAGTCTGCAGTTCATCTCCACCTGAAAGAGACTAACCACACGTTTGAGGACAAGGAAGTTAAAATCTTAGCCAGAGATTTTAATTACTGTGCATAGCGCACGCACACACACACACACACGGTTAGCTTTATATATTCGATTTTTTTCTCTATTTAAAAACGTCTCATTTTCTGAAAGCTGAGATTCCTCTGAACATTTTGATAAGCAACACATGGACAATTATCCCTCCAACATTTGGTTAATGCAGAGTGACAAGACAACAATATACTCAAAAAACAAAATGACACATTCTCATTTTGGGTATTTATTTTAGCATACTGCTCAAAATCTGTCCCTGACCGCCTCCAGACGTAGTTTGGATGATCAGCTCACAATCCATCCTCAATGTGTTAATGGGTGCATTTGGACTAGGGAGGTCCCGATCAGGTTTTTTTTTTGGCCCTGATCCGATTCCGAGTCATCTGATTTTGAGTATCTGCTGATACCGAGTCCCGATCCAATACTTTAAAAAACTGAATGAACAATGAACAAATGCTAAATATATAATAATTTCATTTTAATCACCTCATTTTATTATTTATCGCTTAAACAGTGCAATTCTCCTTGAGGTAGCTTGAACAATCAAGTAATAATCTACAAAACTTTAAAAGTGTACAAATTTCCATGTTATTTTATTTGTCTAAAAATAAAAGTCAAAGGTTCCTTATGTTAAACAAGAAATTATCTAAACTGAAATAACAGGTGGTTTTAATTTACAGATGAAAGGTTTTTAAAGAACCATTTATTGATTTAGCTATTTTAATTACAAGTGTTCTAAACTTTTTATCGGCATCAACACGCTGAAATGACCGGATCATTTCCAAAGTGAACGCTGTGGTGATGTGGGACCGTCGTGTGATTATCCGAGAAATTGCGGAAGAGGTGAAAATCAGCACTTTTTCGGCACATTCCACTGTGAAAGAAGATTTTGCCATGAAAAGAGTGGCGGCGAAATTCATCGGCACAAAGCTGATGGCGCAGAAACAGCGCCTCCGTGATGAAGCCTCACAGGACATGCCCTGACATGTCCAGCTTGTCCACAATTTCTCGGATAGTCACACGACTGAAAAGCCACTGAAAGCCGTCTGAATCTTCCGAATGGTTGACGAGCTGGGCATGTTACAACATGTCCTGTGAGACTTCATCACGGAGGCGCTGTTGCTGCGCTATCAGTTTTGTGCCGATGAATTTCACCGCCACTCTTTTCATGGCAAAATCTTCTTTCACAGTGAATGTACCGAAAAAGTGCTGATGTCCACCTCTTCCGCAATTTCTCGGATAATCACATGACGGTCCCCCATCACCACCATGTTCACTTTGGAATGATCTGGTCATTTCAGCATGTTGATGGCCACCCGGAGCGCGGCACGTTCTCCACCGTTGTGCAGACGTCTTTAAACCGGTTGTACCGCTCCTTAATCTGTGTGATGCCCAGAGGATCGCCACCGAAAGCCGTCTGAATAATCCGAATGGTTTCCACCTAGCTGTCGCCCAGTTTCTGGCAAAATTTGATGCAGTCGCGCTGCTCCAGTCGTTCCGCCATTTCCTTGCAAAGAAAAAACGCAGGAAGACTCCACCCATCCTCACACAAAGGCTGCTTACAAGCAAATGACGCAATCGACAGGCGTGAAAAAATACACGCATGCGCACGAAGGTTCAAGGTTTGCTCATGCAAGCACACATGATTCAAATCCATCAAGTTTTTGAAAAAAATAAAAAGGTCGGACACTTTTCTAACAGACCTCGTAAAAACAGTCCATTTACCATTTGTACAGATCAGTGGTTTCTGCCACTAGTCTTCTGTGTTTTGGCCCGATGCGTCGCTCCTACTGGACAGCGCGAAGCTACGTCACAGCTCAGAGCATCGAAAGTTCAAAAGTCAACTTGAAAACAACTTGAAAAGTAAAAGTAAAAAAAAACAAAAAAACAAAAAAAAAAAACACAACTTCCATTTGCATCCTGACAGTCCTCAGTGTCCCTCTGATGCTTTATCAGTGTTCAACAAGTTCAGAGCAGCGCAGTGAACGAGAATGAAGATGGAAGCTCTTTAAGACACGCTCATAAATGTGATGAGTGTGCACGTCGCTCGTGCACACACCATCTCTCGCTTCGTTTTGCAGACAAATGACAATTTGTTTTTTTCTTTTTGTTAATCAGATGACAGATCGTCGTCCTGAGGACTTGGTCAGCACCGGGTCCTGCTGCGCACGGAAGGATGACTGAGTTAGAGTTTTGGTGGGAAAGTGTCCATCAGTTACAATTCCATCTCTTCTTCCCAAATTCACTGCGCAACTCTTGTTCCCTTTTCTCCTCTGGAATCGGTTTCAGCCGCACGTGTGTGCGAGAATGTCCGGTTGAACTTATGTTTTTTTCTTTTGTTCAATTAAAAAAAAAGATTGGGTTGAACTTTGCCAGGGAGGGAATTTCAACAAGTTGAGACTGTGGCCTGCTTCCGTAGTCGTGTCCACAAAAATCATAGAGGGATATGCTTTCCAAACTTAATATCCATTATTATATTGGATGATGGATAAGCAATCTTCCATTCCAGCTTATTAATTAATCAAAAACCCAGACAGAGCTTTAATTCATTTGAAAGCTTGACTCTTAGTCTTGTCCATCCAAATTGGAAGTCCCAAAAAACAGTTTTATTTGTTATTATCTATCGTCCACCTGGTCGTTACTGTGAGTTTCTCTGTGAATTTTCAGACCTTTTGTCTGACTTAGTGCTTAGCTCACATAAGATAATTATAGTGGGCGATTTTAACATCCACACAGATGCTGAGAATGACAGCCTCAACACTGCATTTAATCTATTATTAGACTCTATTGGCTTTGCTCAAAATGTAAATGAGTCCACCCACCACTTTAATCATATCTTAGAACTTGTTCTGACTTATGGTATGGAAATAGAAGACTTAACAGTATTCCCTGAAAACTCCCTTCTGTCTGATCATTTCTTAATAACATTTACATTTACTCTGATGGACTACCCAGCAGTGGGGAATAAGTTTCATTACACTAGAAGTCTTTCAGAAAGCACTGTAACTAGGTTTAAGGATATGATTCCTTCTTTATGTTCTCTAATGCCATATAACAACACAGTGCAGAGTAGCTACCTAAACTCTGTAAGTGAGATAGAGTATCTCGTCAATAGTATTACATCCTCATTGAAGACAACTTTGGATGCTGTAGCTCCTCTGAAAAAGAGAGCTTTAAATCAGAAGTGCCTGACTCCGTGGTATAACTCACAAACTCGTAGCTTAAAGCAGATAACCCGTAAGTTGGAGAGGAAATGGCGTCTCACTAATTTAGAAGATCTTCACTTAGCCTGGAAAAAGAGTCTGTTGCTCTATAAAAAAGCCCTCCGTAAAGCTAGGACATCTTTCTACTCATCACTAATTGAAGAAAATAAGAACAACCCCAGGTTTCTTTTCAGCACTGTAGCCAGGCTGACAAAGAGTCAGAGCTCTATTGAGCTGAGTATTCCATTAACTTTAACTAGTAATGACTTCATGACTTTCTTTGCTAACAAAATTTTAACTATTAGAGAAAAAATTACTCATAACCATCCCAAAGATGTATCGTTATCTTTGGCTGCTTTCAGTGATGCCGGTATTTGGTTAGACTCTTTCTCTCCGATTGTTCTGTCTGAGTTATTTTCATTAGTTACTTCATCCAAACCATCAACATGTTTATTAGACCCCATTCCTACCAGGCTGCTCAAGGAAGCCCTACCATTATTTAATGCTTCGATCTTAAATATGATCAATCTATCTTTGTTAGTTGGCTATGTACCACAGGCTTTTAAGGTGGCAGTAATTAAACCATTACTTAAAAAGCCATCACTTGACCCAGCTATCTTAGCTAATTATAGGCCAATCTCCAACCTTCCTTTTCTCTCAAACATTCTTGAAAGGGTAGTTGTAAAACAGCTAACTGATCATCTGCAGAGGAATGGTCTATTTGAAGAGTTTCAGTCAGGTTTTAGAATTCATCATAGTACAGAAACAGCATTAGTGAAGGTTACAAATGATCTTCTTATGGCCTCGGACAGTGGACTCATCTCTGTGCTTGTTCTGTTAGACCTCAGTGCTGCTTTTGATACTGTTGACCATAAAATTTTATTACAGAGATTAGAGCATGCCATAGGTATTAAAGGCACTGCGCTGCGGTGGTTTGAATCATATTTGTCTAATAGATTACAATTTGTTCATGTAAATGGGGAATCTTCTTCACAGAGTAAAGTTAATTATGGAGTTCCACAAGGTTCTGTGCTAGGACCAATTTTATTCACTTTATACATGCTTCCCTTAGGCAGTATTATTAGACGGTATTGTTTAAATTTTCATTGTTACGCAGATGATACCCAGCTTTATCTATCCATGAAGCCAGAGGACACACACCAATTAGCTAAACTGCAGGATTGTCTTACAGACATAAAGACATGGATGACCTCTAATTTCCTGCTTTTAAACTCAGATAAAACTGAAGTTATTGTACTTGGCCCCACAAATCTTAGAAACATGGTGTCTAATCAGATCCTTACTCTGGATGGCATTACCCTGACCTCTAGTAATACTGTGAGAAATCTTGGAGTCATTTTTGATCAGGATATGTCATTCAAAGTGCATATTAAACAAATATGTAGGACTGCTTTTTTGCATTTACGCAATATCTCTAAAATTAGAAAGGTCTTGTCTCAGAGTGATGCTGAAAAGATTACTAATTCATGCATTTATTTCCTCTAGGCTGGACTATTGTAATTCATTATTATCAGGTTGTCCTAAAAGTTCCCTAAAAAGCCTTCAGTTAATTCAAAATGCTGCAGCTAGAGTACTAACGGGGACTAGAAGGAGAAAGCATATCTCACCCATATTGGCCTCTCTTCATTGGCTTCCTGTTAACTCTAGAATAGAATTTAAAATTCTTCTTCTTACTTATAAGGTTTTGAATAATCAGGTCCCATCTTATCGTAGGGACCTCATAGTACCATATCACCCCAATAGAGCGCTTCGCTCTCAGACTGCAGGCTTACTTGTAGTTCCTAGGGTTTGTAAGAGTAGAATGGGAGGCAGAGCCTTCAGCTTTCAGGCTCCTCTCCTGTGGAACCAGCTCCCAATTCAGATCAGGGAGACAGACACCCTCTCTACTTTTAAGATTAGGCTTAAAACTTTCCTTTTTGCTAAAGCTTATAGTTAGGGCTGGATCAGGTGACCCTGAACCATCCCTTAGTTATGCTGCTATAGACGTAGACTGCTGGGGGGTTCCCACGATGCACTGTTTCTTTCTCTTTTGCTCTGTATGCACCACTCTGCATTTAATCATTAGTGATCGATCTCTGCTCCCCTCCACAGCATGTCTTTTTCCTGGTTCTCTCCCTCAGCCCCAACCAGTCCCAGCAGAAGACTGCCCCTCCCTGAGCCTGGTTCTGCTGGAGGTTTCTTCCTGTTAAAAGGGAGTTTTTCCTTCCACTGTAGCCAAGTGCTTGCTCACAGGGGGTCGTTTTGACCGTTGGGGTTTTACATAATTATTGTATGGCTTTGCCTTGCAGTATAAGGCGCCTTGAGGCAACTGTTTGTTGTGATTTGGCGCTATATAAAAAAAAATTGATTGATTGATTGATGTTGAAATTGAGGATGGCCCAGTGGTTGTTCCAGCAATAGCAAAGATTTTGTGTCTGCTACCTACAACGCGTGTGGAATGTCTTAAACCCAAACCTACTTCTAGGCATGTTATATATGCTACTCTGGAACCACCCCTAAAACCAAACAGTTCAACTGTCAACCCCACTGAGGTCCTTAGACTGGGTCTCATTAACATAAGATCACTGTCCTCAAAATCATTGTTGATCAATGATCTAATTATTGATCATCACTTAGATATGACTGGGTTATGTGAAACCAGGCTTAAACCTACAGCTGTCCTCACCTTAAATGAGGCCTGCCCACCAGCATATACATTTAGTCACGTCCCTCGTGATGCGAAGCAAGACGGGGTGTTGCTCTTATTTATAAATCTAGGTTTAACTTATTAGCTGTTGGGGGTTACAAATATCACTCATTTGAGCATCTGATTCTCCGCTCTGCTCAGGATGTTACACATTGCCAAGGTCAGAAGAATAAAAATCAGCCGTATTACTTTGTCACTGTATATAGGCCTCCTGGCCCATATTCTGAATTCTTAGATGAATTTGGTGCATTCATCTCTAACTTGTCAACTAGTGTAGATAACATTCTGATCATTGATGACTTTAACATTCATATAAATAAGCCTTCTGATCCCCTCTGCAAATCATTTATGGAAATTGTGGATGCATTAGGATTTCGGTAATGCATTCCGGATTTGACGCACATTAGTGGAAATACCCTGTATCTGGTTCTCGCATGTGGTATTGCTGTCACGAATATTGACATCATGCCTCTTACATCAGTGGTGTCTGATCACTCACTTATTAAGTTTACAGTTTTGCTGCCGTGTTTAGTGGAACAACAACCTTATATATCACTACGGTGATGCATCAAATCCTCAACTAAGGCTGAACTCGAAGCTAGACTGCCTGATGTCTTAGCTTCACATTTGACAAACACCCAGTCAGTAGACAGACTTGTGGATAGCTTAAACTCAGTGCTCAAAACTACACTCGACATGACTGCACCACCTGTGTTAAAACCGCGCTCCCCCAAATCACAGTCACCTTGGTTCAATGATTATCTGCGTGACCTCAAGCATAAAGCAAGAGGGCTAGAACGGAAATGGTCATTCAAAATTAGAAGTATTTCACCTTGCGTGGCGTGATGCTCTCTTAGACTATAAGCATGCATTATTGGCTACAAAGCGGACTTACTACTCTGATTTGATCAACAAAATCAAGCATAACTCAAAGTTCTTGTTCGACATGGTGGCAACACTTTTGCATGGACAACCACCTGTAGTTCGCTCTCCTTTTACAGCAAAAGATTTCCAGGATTACTTTGTGAAGAAAATAGAAGACATCAGGTTAAACATATCCCAGCATGCCTTAGGTTAAACATATCCCGGCATGCCTTAATCCAGCCACTACACCCTGCTATTGAGGTGGGCGCCACTACTGAGGTAATACCTAGATTTACAGAATTTGACAGTATCTCACTAGGCATGCTGACAAAACTCGTAATGTCAACAAAAAGCACAACCTGTTTATTTGATCCTATACCAACAAAACTGTTTAAGGACCTGTGGTCCACTCTTGGGTCAACTGTGCTGGAAAATATTAATCTTTCTTTAACTTCTGGATCTGTTCCTAAATGTTTCAAATCTGCAGTGATTAAACCATTACCTAAGAATCCTAATCTTGACCGTAGTGTATTGACAAACTATCGGCTGATATCAAATCTATCATTTTTCTCTAAAATTCTGGAAAAAGTGGTGTCACGGCAGCTTGTAGACTATCTTACTGAGAATAATCTCTTTGAGCCACTGCAGTCTGCTTTTAGAAAATATCGTTCCACAGAGACGGCTCTCACTAAAGTGGTGAATGATCTTCTGCTTACAATGGATTCAGACACCACTACGGTTCTGTTGCTGTTAGATCTCAGTGCTGCATTTGATACAGTGAATCATCATATTCTACTTGATAGGCTGGAAACTCATTTTGGGATTACTGGGAGTGCCCTTGCATGGCTGACGTCATACTTGACCAGTCATTCTCACTGTGTTTTGTACAGTAACACTACCTCTAACCTTAGTGACATGAAATTTGGGGTTCCTCAGGGGTATGTCTTAGGCCCCCTGCTTTTCTCCCTTTATATAGCACCCCTTGGGCACATATTGCGGCGTTTTGGGATTACCTTTCACTGCTATGCAGATGACACTCAGTTATACATGCCAATAACTGCTGGTAATCTCATTCACATAAAATCCTTAGACGATTGCCTTGTTATTGGTCCAGTGAGACATCGGCATCAATTTGAACAGTTAACGCTCAGTCTCGGCTCATGTGTCATACATCACACTGACAAAGTGAGGAACCTTGGAGTAATTTTTGATCCTTCGTTGTTCTTTGGCCTCCACATTAGAAATATTACAAGGACTGCTTTCTTCCAGCTGCGAAATATAGCAAAGATTTGTCCCATCCTGTCTATGGCTGATGCTGAGACCCTGATCCATGCATTTATCTCTTCTAGACTACTGCAATGTTCTATTTTCTGGTTTACCACAGTCTAGCATTAGGGGTCTCCAATTGGTTCAAAATGCTGCAGCCAGACTTTTGACACGAAGCAGAAAGTTTGACCACATTACACCCATTTTGGCGTCTCTTCACTGGCTTCCTGTCCAAGTGAGATCAGATTTTAAGGTTCTGCTACTAACCTATAAAATTATTTATGGACTGGCACCTCCCTACCTAGCTGACCTAATTAAACCTTACGTACTTGCCCGGGCTTTACGTGCTCAGGGTGCAGGACTACTTTGTGTCCCTAAGGTGAATAAGAAGTCTGTGGGTCACAGAGCTTTCTCTTATCGTGCCCCTTTTCTGTGGAATGATCTCCCTGCATCAATAAAACAGTCAGATGCATCTGTGCTAAAGGGAAGAGATGTTTTTTATGGTGTCACCTTTCACACCTCAAATGAATGCTTTTACTGAAGCCCTAAAGCTTCCACTGGTGTCACACCAACAATATTTTGACCTCAATGCCAACTCAGATGGTGCAACAAAAGATGATTCATAAATGAGAGGTGCCTGCAGATATACACGGCCCTGTATGCGGACCGCCCATCAAGCTCATTTTAATAACTTAAGCTTCTGAGGTCCAGTAGTCTCTGTGTGTGTTGGTGTTGATCAGATTTGATCAGGTTGCATCTGAAAAGTCATTTTTGCATATTTTGATTATTTGTGAAAAAAAAAAAAAACTCTCAGTGCAAATGGGCGTGGCCTGACTCAGGCAATTCAGCCTAAGCCAGTGAATGCATTCATATAAGGCACGTGAATGTGCATACAGTTTGGAAGTTATAGGCCAAAACACATACATGCTGCATTGCTGCTATAGCGCCCCCCAAAGGCAGATTTGTTTACATGTTTTGTGTCAGAGTTACGTGCAGGGTTTTGTATCAGTTCTGAAAATGAAACCTCCACAGCTTCTGTGGTCTAGGCTGCAGTGCTGCATTTAGTGGGAAAAAAAATTAATAACCAAATAAATAAAAAACAATATGAAAACAGTAGGGTTCCATGCTGGGACTGGGCCCCAGCCCCACTGGGCTTGGACCCCTAATAAGAGCCTACAAAGAAAAGCAAGTCAACATGTGCAGCAGCTGAGCACGTTGGACTTTGGTGTGTTCAGTCCACCTCGTCTGTCTCAGAACATCCAATGAAACACTCACCGCTACAAAATATTTCTGCATTCTCAGCACAAGCAGAGCAGAACAAAACATATTTCAATCATATTTTATTTACAGCTACAGAAGCAAAATTCTGCCACTTTGCTGTCAAAAGAACCATATATTTTATTCACAAAACAGACTTTCAACTGAAATTACATAGCTCCCCCCCCCCCACATCTTGCCATAATCCAGTGGGGGTGTTTATCCAAAAACATTAGGGCTTTAAGAGAAAACGGGCTCCTGGAAATCAGCATGTGAAAATTTTTGGCTAAAGCTTTTCTTTGCAAAGACTTTCCAGAGGACAGGTTTTGAGGCTCGTGGCCTTGAATATCAACATGCTGAGCCATATGAATCAGGAATAGCAACTTTTCCTCACTCTCTCTGTTCTGCGGCTCACCCTGTCTGTCTGATGAATACAGGGATGCATTTGAAAAGATCTCCCCAAGGCACCGAGAACCATGAAATAAAAAAAATAAAAAAAAACTGTGAGAGTCAAGTCTCTTTCAGGGTTCAAAAGCCCCATGAATCCCAATTTAGCTTTGAAACATAGATGTTTTAATATGAAAACCCAAAACTGCCTGATGTGTGCTCAGTCCGAAGGGCACTGACAGATGAAAGCACGCTGGTCCGTAACAGTGAAGGTGTCTGTCTGTAGTACCACTAGGAAGGACACATGGACCGTGAATCTCAATGAAGGAGGACAAACAAAATGTTCTCAAGTGCAGTTTGGAAGCCTGTTTGTTTCTTTAAACATGCAGATTCATGGAAACACAACAGGCTGATGGACTGTCTGCTGCAAGACTCCACAGCCACTTAGAAACATCCTGCACAATGTGGATTTTTGATTGTTTTTTTTAGCATTAAATGTAAACTTTGCCCTCCACAGCTGTCCTGAGGAGTCACATAGCGCCCACGCTTACGTATCACGACTGAATGATAATGCTGCGACAGATGATGACTGACCATAAAGTTACAAAAACAAAACATCCCAGATTGTGAAGTATCACCACATCAGACACCTGCTGTTGGTTTAATGCAGGTTCTGATATCAACACTTGTCCTGTACAAGTAGAACAGCTGTTCAGACAACAGCGGTATTCTATTACATCGGACAAGAACAAATTCATAGTTTAAAGTGGGCAAATTTTGGATTTTCTCCACATCATTAACACAGAACTGAATGTATGGATGATGATGTTGTACTGCTCACATTTACATTTAGGACAATGTGACTTTGTGTTTGGCTTTCTACCAGAATATTCAGGTTAGTCCTCCAGCGGACAAAGAACAAGAACACATACAAAACCCGCCAATGGAGCGGGCACGCCAAGAATCTCTCTGAAGATGGAATTTAGTCCAAATATTTCATATTAACAAATATTATGTGACAAAGAACATGAAGTGAAGGCGAGATGAAGGCTCACTGATGTGCCAAATAATCTGTCTCAGCCAAGTGCTTCACCAAAAGTCTCTGTGAAGGCTCTGAGTTGTCCAGGTGGTTTCCATAGTAGAGAAGCTTGAATCTTGGACTGGACTGGGTTGCTTGTCACTTCAAATCACAGAAGCTTCCTCAGCTAAAATTCTCTGCTCTGGTAGTCTGACTTCTGTCTTGACCCTTGTAGAGAAGAACAAACAGAAGCCACAACAGCTGGAGTTTAAAACCTAACCAGACCCCTCCTACTGAGAGGTGGACTGCTATTGGCTAGTGACTAAACAATTGCTTTAATTAGCACCTATTGTGCTCTAGTTAGCACCCTCCTAATGACAGCGTAGCTGTCCCTCATAACGATGGGACTGACGGCTCTCCTGACAAGTCTCCTGATGATGTGAAAGACTCACTACCATGAACAAAAGACTGAAAATGCTAGACCTGAGTACCCCATTGTAAAAGGGGACAAAGCGTGTCTCAGACCCCCTCCCCGGTTAAGGCTGGGTTTCAACTCTTTCACATACAATGCCTCCTTCACCCCTCTCTCAAACCCTTTCATCTATCTGGCTAAGATTTTAACTTGCTTGTCCTCAAACATGTAGTTAGTGTCTTTAAGGTGGAGATGAAGTGCAGACTGAGGTCCACTGGCGCCCTCTCTGCGGTGCTGGTATAGCCAGACCGTGAGACGTCCTCACGTCAAGCAACCCAGTCCAGTCAAAGAGTCAAGCTTCTCTACTATTTCACCAAAAGTCATCTCTTCCCACACGGTCTTGAGCCCACTGATCCAAGTGTCGCTCTCAAAGCAGGACCACTGACCTAAATTAATCTGGATTAGAGGGTAGGACTAGTGAATTTATCTTGAAAAGGTTATAAATAAAATTATTTTCACCAGACAATGTCAACATAATAAACATTTTAATAAAAAATTGAAAGTTATAAACTTAGATCAGCTATGCTCCTTTTTTTAATCATTCATGACTCTGACAAAGGCTATTTTTAGTTACTGATACAGTCAGGGATTAAAGCAAAAAATAAAAATAAAACAAAATAAATAAATACATCTTCTGACTGAAATTTGTTTTCATGTCCAAATCAATCTGTTCACCATCTACATTATTCTATATACCCTTTGGTGATCACGTACGAGAGTTTAAGGTAAAACAAGATGGAGACAGTTAAGGAAAGAGGAAATTGTTCTCCTGTTGAACAGATTATGCTTCACTCACTAACCATTGCTGCACTTTTCTAATCCAGCATAGACAAGACTTTAACCTGCACATTATTTAAATACTTCAGAATAAACACACTTTAAGAGCTTTTCTACAGCATCTGCTTCATTCAACACCAATTAAAATCTCAGGCCTGTAGCCAGGATGTGAAATGGGGATTTTGATGTCCAGGGATGCATTCCCAGTAGTAGAATGAAAAATGTCTTCAAAAGTGGACCTTTAATTAAGGGGTGCTGCGAAGGGCACGACCCCCCCAACACCCTCTTTCCGTCTGGATGCGCCCCTGGTTTACTGTCTCTGCACAGGAACAATCAAGAATGTGTGTATTTATGTGGAAAGTGCGACCTGAATGAGGGATAAGAAGGTTTTATCCGCACATTTCAAGTTATGTCATCCTCAGAAAGAGATTTTACGTGTTTTTTGGGGAAAAAGCATTTGTGTTGTTAGCAGGGCTGTGAAATGAAAACTGTGAAATCCGAGGAAAATTCGCAGGGGTCTGGGGGGTGCACCCCCCCCAAGGAGCCGGGGTCTAGGGTCTTGTGGAACTCCAGAAACCAAATTTTCATCTACTGATACATTTTCAACATCTCCTGGAAGAACAAATCTTAAAATTAGTGCATATTTAAATGATCCTAGATTCAACCTTTCATTTGAACCATCAATGATCATGTTGAAATAACAGAATATGACGTGGAAGTAGGACCTAGAATGATTTTCCTTTTAATTGTAAACCAAATTATGGATTAACTCAGAACAATTAAACTACATGAAATTCATGATGACTGAAAAGACTGTTAAAGTATTTCAAAAATACCAGCTAAAGATTGTAGAATATTTGAACAATTAGGATAAAATATCAATAACATACCTCATAGTAAAAAAGCCACACATTCTTGTGTAAATTCCTGTAAATCCACTCAAAGCCACAATGTCTTTTTCCCATGAAAAAAGTCTACATTAATAAAAACTAATTTACATTGTTGTGTAAATTCATGTAGCCTAAATTCATTCAAAGCCACAATGTCTTTTTTTTTCAATGAAATAAAGTCTAGATTAATGAAAGAAAAAAAAGGCACATAATCTTTTCTGAAATTCTGTTTGAACAGCACGATGTTTATTTTCCAGAGAGAGAGAAAAATTCTTACAAGTTTGCTTTTCCAGTTTATCTTTCAGATGTGTTCATGAAGCCAGAAACAATTCCACGGATTCTTGTCCTTATCAGACTTTTTCAAACAGTCTTTTTCGCCATCTTCGCTCTGTCTGATGTCGCTCCATGACACAGACATGCTGCAAAATTCTTCTTTTAAAAACGTGAAAGTTCTAAAATTTGCGATGTCCACATGCTACAGGAGCTACACAGTGTCACTGCAGCAACCAACCAGTCCCACTTTACAACAACTGTCGCAACAGCCTGGCTTTGAGTGGTATTTATTCTCCTCGAAACTCTGTGGATCCGAGGAAAATGATTTGTATCTGTAACACACAGATCAGTGTCTGCGGACTTATAAAACTTGCATGATGTCATAAAAAAGAACGCTTTGCGATAAGCATTTTAAAAACTCAGTAACGATCACGATTAAAGAGTACAACACCAACACCCCCGCACCCATCCCCATGATGAATTCACGGAGTTTTCACAGCCCTGTGTTAGGTGCTGCAGGTCTGCAGCTGTGTGTTTAGTTTAACCACAGCGAGGACACTCACAGAGACATTCAAAGCAGACTCTGAAAGAAAAGTTTAAAAATATGTTTGTAAAATTCTGCACTCTGTTTGATGGTGTTGGTTGTTACCGCACTGTGAGACCTCCACCCTCCTCCTGCAGCAGAGTGCAGACAGGACACAGAGCAACATGCAGGGACTCACTGCCAGGGGGAAAAAAAAACAGTTATTCTAAAAATCTATTTTTAAATGTTTTGAACATAGTAAATTTTCTATCTTTATTTTTCATCGGGGCGGTGTCAGCGTGAAACCTCGTGAAACCTGCCTTTTGGCAGCCCATTGATGGAAATCCGTTGTCGTGACTGAGAACTTTAATCCCTGTATGGTTCACACTGCAATTTTAATATAACAAATAAGTATTTTATTGTAAAGTATTATGTATAACACAGGACACTTTTCATTTTTCATTCAGGATCACAAGCAAAAGTTACTTGTTTTCTTTGCTCATTAAGTTATTTTTATTTTTAATGTAAAGCAAAGTCGCATTAGTTATATTATTTGCCTTTTTACCTTATCCGAAAACAATCTGATGCTTTTCTAAAGAACAACGTTTGTTTGGAACCATGGATTTTTGTGATGCTTGACACCCTTGACATTATTATTTGAACAATAATGTATGTGAATAAAAAATGTAATTACTGATGTATCAGGCTGGTGGTCGTTCACTGGGTGTTGCCTCCTTGTTTTACCCACCAGTGCCACACAACTCTTTTATTCTCCTGGAGAAGTAAATGTTGTGTAATGTCATTTAGCACTTACAAGTGACCTACAGCGGTAAAAGCTTTTTCAAACAGATAAAGATGACATATTTAAGCTTCTGCAGACAGGTGTCGGATCTTTACCGTTTATTCAGTCACTGACTGTTTAATTCTCAAGTGTCAAATGTTGAAGTGACACAAAACTCAGCCAGATAGAAAAGTCTGCATTATGGAGCAGTTTCCATCCCGCTGTAGGCTAATTCTCCACGCCCCAACACAGAGTCAGGGAGAGGAAACTTCATATGTGACAAGAATAATCAAGATCAGGGAATGAACTGGATTTGATTCTCCACATATGAACAGAAAAGCAAAACATTACAAGTAGCTCTGAGCAAAAAGCACTTTTAAATGGAGGTGCGCTGTAAAGTTGCCTGTAGACGTCACTGTGACAGGACGTGACTGCGTGTTACGCAGGATCATAGAGAAACACAGTCACCTACTACGACACCAGCAGCTGGATGAGGAAGGTGTGTCTTGGTGAGATGCGACCACGATGCAGCACAGCGGCTCCTGTACGGTCAAAACATCTGCAACGTGTCAGGTGCCAGATTTCCCATATTAGATCATAATGTGCACTGTGTCATGGTACATAGATGGTTGACTCATACAGGGGTGCACAGTTTCACATTTCTGTTGTTGAAACCCCAAATAACATAAAAAAACAAAACAACAAAAAAATTCCAATGTGCACACATGAAAGCGCCCACAAAAACCGGTTGAGATGGAAAAAAATACAGGAGAAAAGTATTGTGCTTGGAATCATATTGCATCCATGTGACATATAATTAATTCCAACAGGCTAATTAATTTGCGTGTATGAGGTAACTACATAAATTTGGGCAACACATGGGCCATGTCATAGGAAAAGCTGAGCTGCTGGCTCACGTGCACATTCATCTCTGAGCAACCAAAGTCTATTCTCTGCACAAAATATACATTCTCATGTTTTTTTTTTTTTTTATCATTCACATAAACACTCAATAGATTCAAGCAGGGTGTTATTTTATGTCTCAAGTCTGGCCCGCTTGCTAATGGTGCACTGACACGATCATGCCTGAGACTCACGCAATAGCACGAACGTCATCGTGATGATCCCACCCGCTGTGTTCACAGCTAGACGCTGTTCTCTGTTCTACTGGCTGCCACCTGCTCTGCGCTGGATGCTGCATGTATAAAATAATTATTTCGTGGTGGACTAATCTTTTTTTTTTTCTGCAAAATGGCCATTGAAAACGGCTCTAATCGCATCCTGAATCACAGAGGAGGCTGCAGCTGGAGACGTTCACACGCATGCGCACCTAACTAGCTGCAGAAAGCATTTTGAGCCGTCTAAAAAGTTAATTATTTGCCATGTTTACATTGTCATAGCTTGATAAAACAGTTGTGTGTTCTTTCCTTCTTGTGTGCAGCTGTTAAAGTATGTTTATAACAGAATTAACTTCTTGTTATAATTGTTCAGATGAGCCGCATTCTGATGCGATCTGCTGACATCACCACTCGTTCTGTTCACTTTTTCTTTACTCCACTTGACAAGCTGCACGTCTTGTTGGAGATTAGATCGCGCCACAAAGCACGACATTTGTGCATGAAAGATTTTTTGAATATTTCAAAATTCTCTGTGCGCAATAGCATGCACCGGTGCCCCTCTGGTGTCCTGTCTGCACCCGTTAAAGACGAGTTTACGCTCCAGCACGACACAGGACGACACAGGTCGTGATGTGTCGTGAAGCAAAGGCATGCTCGTGTCAGTGGAATGCCACCATCTTTTTCCAATTGCTCTAAATGAGAACTGAGCATACACCCTGTCGGATGCATCTGCCTCCAGAAAAAAAAAAAAAAATTGCATCAGTGTCCTTTTTTTATTTTCAGAACTTAACGCTTTTGTTTCTTGTGCAGCTGATCAAAGCTGAAAATCCTTGGAACTTTTCAGAAAGATGCTGTGACGTCCCTGCAGCGCATTTTCAGGCAACCAAGAGAGGATTATATTTGTTGATCTGTCACTCAAAATCTTTCACAACAGAAACAAAAAAACTCATCTGTGATAGCAGTGATTAATAGTGATTGGACAGATGCTTGATTGTTGCTGAGGGTGAGTACTTTTTTTCCACAATGTCACTGTTTTTTGCAGTCACAGAAACAAATCCCACAAGCACCCCCCCCCCCCCCCCCCCCCCCCACACACACACACACGCGCGCTTACACTGAAAACGCTGAAACCACTGAGATGAAGCATTTGTTAACAGACTTTCACCACTTTTTCCACCAGAAAAAAGGCCCCAACATGGACACAAGGTCTAAAATGTGGCCTTCTTACGTAATGGAGCTCTGCATCAACCACAGATGTGATGACCTGTTCAGTGATCCACAGCTCCTGGTTCTCCTTTTCTGCATGGATAGAGGTGCACACTGTAATGTGTGTGCAGTCTTCTGTGGTTATTTTGCACATACATTCCTGCATCGCATTAATGAAGCACTACTGCGTCTTATCACCCTGTCACGTCTGGCCTGCTTGAGACCATCCAGAAGGTAGTACAAGAGAATATGTTCAGTTAAAGACGTTAATTCCAAACTGATATTCCGCATGCATGATGGAGCTTTTCACATAGCGAGCAAGAATCATTGATATTCCAGAGTTATAGTTCCGGAAAAGCCCCAAATGTCTCATTCCAACACAACGAAAGCTGTGAAAAAGGTGATTCTGAATGATTTTAGGCTCCAATGTGTACATGCACAACTAGATATTTTGCAGCAGATGAGTGTGAGGAATCCATAAACAGAGTGGAGCTGATTACCATGTCATGCTCCAAACCCAACTCTCACAGTTGCCACTGCTCTCTCTCCCTTGGGTCTAAAGTGAAAATAAAGGAATTCCGCAGAAGTCTCCATGTGTGAAAAGCAGTGAGCAGCACAGAATCATGGATGATATGCAGAGCCTTCTCATATGTTTGGTGATGCTTTATGGTCAGATGTGGACAGAATGCAGGGGTGTCAGGTGAAGGAACACGAGCTTGAAAACACCCACGAGCACAACGAGAAGTCAGTTTATCTTCATCTGCTGACTGCAGCAGTGAATTATCACTCTCATTAAGACGCAGTAATTGCTCAAACCACAGGATAGTGCACAAACATGAGTTCAATTGGATGGGACACTTGACTTCAAATGGGAAATGCAGATTCATTTTGTCAAACACACAATCTGGCACAGAAACAATAAACAGTCGATCTGCTCCTACAAAACACAGTTTTATGTCTCTTAAAACAATGTAAACATAACAAATAAATGAAAAAACAAAAAATACTTTTTCAACCACTGATATCTATAATTACAATCAGACCTCTGCAGCAAGAGTATAAGTTTAAGAAGCATTCTTCTGTCCCTGCTTTTTGACTTGACACTGCAATTTTTTTGCGAAATGAATGTGACTGTGTGCAACATTTATTTACTGTATGTACATGAATTCACACCAACGCTGCAGGTTTCAGATGCTCACCGAGCTCGAATCCAAATCTTCAAAGTAATATTGTGGCTGCTTGTCAGTCAACAAGATTAAATTACTACTTTTTTTTGGGGGGGGGGGGGGGGGGGGGGGGGGGTAATTATTGTTTCTCTTGTGGGTAAAATCAATAAACTGAATGTGTCCTGTAAAGTGCATATATCTGGTAAATGAAATGCCAAATGAGTTGACTTTTCTAAATAAATAAAGAATTATGCAAATATTGACGCATTGCGTTTTATTTTTGGTGCTCTGAGAAATTAAGTCAAACACGGGGAAATTACAACCCCTGGCAAAAATGATGGAATCACCGGCCTCGGAGGATGTTCATTCAGTTGTTTAATTTTGTAGAAAAAAAGCAGATCAGACATGACACAAAACTAAAGTCATTTCAAATGGCAACTTTCTGGCTTTAAGAAACACTATAAGAAATCAGTAAAAATAATTGTGGCAGTCAGTAACGGTTACTTTTTTAGACCAAGCAGAGGGAAAAAAAAATATGGAATCACTCAATTCTGAGGAAAAAATTATGGAATCACCCTGTAAATTTTCATCCCCAAAACTAACACCTGCATCACATCAGATCTGCTCGTTAGTCTGCATGTACACTCAACAAAAATATAAATGCAACACTTTTGGTTTTGCTCCCATTTTGTATGAGATGAACTCAAAGATCTAAAACTTTTTCCACATACACAATATCACCATTTCCCTCAAATATTGTTCACAAACCAGTCTAAATCTGTGATAGTGAGCACTTCTCCTTTGCTGAGATAATCTATCCCACCTCACAGGTGTGCCATATCAAGATGCTGATTAGACACCATGATTAGTGCACAGGTGTGCCTTAGACTGCCCACAATAAAAGGCCACTCTGAAAGGTGCAGTTTTGTTTTATTGGGGGGGGGGATACCAGTCAGTATCTGGTGTGACCACCATTTGCCTCATGCAGTGCAACACATCTCCTTCGCATAGAGTTGATCAGGTTGTCAATTCTGGCCTGTGGAATGTTGGTCCACTCCTCTTCAATGGCTGTGCGAAGTTGCTGGATATTGGCAGGAACTGGTATACGCGGTCATATACGCCGGTCCAGAGCATCCCAAACATGCTCAATGGGTGACATGTCCGGTGAGTATGCCGGCCATGCAAGAACTGGGACATTTTCAGCTTCCAAGAATTGTGTACAGATCCTTGCAACATGGGGCCGTGCATTATCCTGCTGCAACATGAGGTGATGTTCTTGGATGTATGGCACAACAATGGGCCTCAGGATCTCGTCACGGTATCTCTGTGCATTCAAAATGCCATCAATAAAATGCACCTGTGTTCTTCGTCCATAACAGACGCCTGCCCATACCATAACCCCACCGCCACCATGGGCCACTCGATCCACAACATTGACATCAGAAAACCGCTCACCCACACGACGCCACACACGCTGTCTGCCATCTGCCCTGGGCAGTGTGAACCGGGATCCATCCGTGAAGAGAACACCTCTCCAACGTGCCAAACACCAGCAAATGTGAGCATCTGCCCACTCAAGTCGTTTACAACGACAAACTGAAGTCAGGTCGAGACCCCGATGAGGATGACGAGCATGCAGATGAGCTTCCCTGAGACGGTTTCTGACAGTTTGTGCAGAAATTCTTTGGTTATGCAAACCGATTGTTTCAGCAGCTGTCCGAGTGGCTGGTCTCAGATGATCTTGGAGGTGAACATGCTGGATGTGGAGGTCCTGGGCTGGTATGGTTACACGTGGTCTGCGGTTGTGAGGCTGGTTGGATGTACTGCCAAATTCTCTGAAACGCCTTTGGAGACGGCTTATGGTAGAGAAATGAACATTCAATACACGAGCAACAGCTCTGGTTGACATTCCTGCTGTCAGCATGCCAACTGCACGCTCCCTCAAATCTTGCGACATCTGTGGCATTGTGCTGTGTGATAAAACTGCACCTTTCAGAGTGGCCTTTTATTGTGGGCAGTCTAAGGCACACCTGTGCACTAATCATGGTGTCTAATCAGCATCTTGATATGGCACACCTGTGAGGTGGGATGGATTATCTCAGCAAAGGAGAAGTGCTCACTATCACAGATTTAGACTGGTTTGTGAACAATATTTGAGGGAAATGGTGATATTGTGTATGTGGAAAAAGTTTTAGATCTTTGAATTCATCTCATACAAAATGGGAACAAAACCAAAAGTGCAGAGTTTATATTTTTGTTGAGTGTAAATAACTTTTGAATGATATGAGATAGAAACTTACTCTTTTTTTTGCTGAAAAGTTAACTCTGTGGACTTTCGAGCCAGCCATCAGCCATCTTTGTACTCCTCATAGAAGCTGTGTGATGACGTGCGCAATGTGAGTGTCCAATCGGAATTGGTTCACCGTCACATGGTTTTCAAAATCCAATCGTAGGGCAGATTTACCTCACGTGAAAAGCCAAAGATCATTTTCAGGAGTGATGTGTTACTAGCTGGCCCATTTGAACAGCCCCCTGGGTGCTCCAATGAGTACATACTATTAGTACATACTCAGTGCGCCCTGCGCCATTACGCACAGCGAAAGTGAGAGCAGGAGCACACGGAGAGCCTCTGATGACAATCTCACGTGCTCAAACAAAGAGTGTTTAACTATCAGGATTGCTCCACTAGTTTGCATGTGAATGTTACTGGATAACTCCGTTGCTTTCTCTGTGTAAAGCACCATTTACCATATCAACGGACAACAAAACACATAGACCATTTTGTATATATTGTTCAAAATGTGCATTTGTGTTTATTGTTTGACCCTTTTTATTTTTCAGTCTTTCACACAAGACCTCAAATTACCTTTATAAAGTGTCAAAACACTTGTTTATTATACTTTGCTGTGTGTTTTGAATAAATGTGTGTGGAAAATTATTTTTCGTTTTATTTTTTCCACGCCTATTTTTGATTGTAAACCTTTATTACACTTATAAAACACAACAAAAACATATATATTCTGAAAGCACAGGTTGTCCTGAAAAAAGAGACATAAAACTTGATTGTGGGATGCAGGGAGAGCTGTTAACAGCAATAATAAAACATTTATGCCAGGCGGGTGAACTGTCCAAAAAAATGCCCTCGGACCCCCTGTCCATAAAGTATAGGTCCTTTTTATTTTTTTCAAAAACTATATGGATTTCATTCATATGTTTTTACATCAGACATGCTTGAACCCTTGTGCGCATGCGTGAGTTTTTCCACGCCTGTCGGTGACGTCATTCGCCTGTGAGCACTCCTTGTGGGAGGAGTCGTCCAGCCCCTCGTCGGAATTCCTTTGTCTGAGAAGTTGCTGAGAGACTGGCGCTTTGTTTGACCAAAATTTTTTCTAAACCTGTGAGGCACATCGAAGTGGACATGGTTCGAAAAATTAAGCTGGTTTTCGGTGAAAATTGTAACGGCTGATGAGAGATTTTGAGGTGATACTGTCGCTTTAAGGACTTCCCACGGTGCGAGACGTCGTGCAGCGCTCTCAGGCGCCGTCGTCAGCCTGTTTCAAGCTGAAAACCTCCACATTTCAGGCTCTATTGATCCAGGACGTCGTGAGAGAACAGAGAAGCTTCAGAACAAGTCGGTTTCAGCATTTTATCTGGATATTCCACTGTTAAAGGAGATTTTTTTTTAATGAATGACATGCGGACGGATTGCAGCGTCGGCTCGCAGCCGCTGCGACGCTCCGCCACAGGAAAAACACCTCTGTTGGAAGCCTTAAGGACAAGTTGGAACATGTCCAGCTGTTAAACAATTTCTCATATACTCACTCCACTGAAAGCCATCAAAAGCCGCCTGGATTTTAACAAATGGTTATCAACACGGAGGTGTTTTTCCTGTGCCGCCGCACCGCGCCGGCTGCGTCCCGACGCGCGGACCCGTCCGCACGTCTTTCATTAAAAAAATGTCCTTTAACAGTGGAATATCCGGATAAAATGCTGAAACCGACTTCTTCTGAAACTTCTCTGTTCTCTCATGATGTCCTGGATCAATAGAGCCTGAAATGTGGAGGTTTTCAGCTTGAAACAGGCTGACGACGGCGCCTGAGAGTGCTGCGCGACGTCTCGCACCGTGGGAAGTCCTTAAAGCGACAGTATCACCTCAAAATCTCTCATCAGCCGTTAAAATTTTCACCGAAAACCAGCTTAATTTTTCGAACCGTGTCCACTTCGATGTGCCTCACAGGTTTAGAAAAAATTTTGATCAAACAAAGCGCCAGTCTCTCAGCAACTTCTCAGACAAAGGAATTCCGACGAGAGGCTGGACGACTCCTCCCACAAGGAGTGCTCACAGGCGAATGACGTCACCGACAGGCGTGGAAAAACTCACGCATGCGCACGAGGGTTCAAGCATGTCTGACGTAAAAACATATGAATGAAATCCATATAGTTTTTGAAAAAAATAAAAAGGACCTATACTTTATTGACAGCCCTCGTATATTGTGTGTCATGATTTTGTATTAATCCTCCACTGTTCCCACGGCTAAGATTTTTGTGTTTGTACATGCCTCCCAGAGAGAGTGGACAAATTACAGCTAGCACAAGTGAAAAATGGGCTTCAGAAAACACCTGGATCTATTTAATTCAATTTGTGTGGCCAGAAGAACTAAGCGTGTTGCCTCTCCCAAAAGCGTGGAACGGGAAGCGTTTTTTATTCCTTCTCGTTGTCATGGAAATGAAATATCTCTTTATGCCATGCTCCACCGGGAGCCGTGACATGGAAAATAGATTCAAAACGATTAATTGATTATCATCATGATAGTTGTTGGCTAATTTAATGGTCAATTAATCCTTACAGTTGTACTGTAAATTCTGGCATTTCAATACAGAGGTCTACAGGAACCAGCCAGCCTCAAGTGGCCATTCAAGGAACTACAAGAATTGGCACTTCCACATCGGCTCCATTTTGGGCTTGGCCCTGTCCACCAAAACCTCCTGGACAAAATACAAAAAAAAAAAAAAAAACAGGAATTCCCAGGAAACATTAAGAGATGTAATCAGGACAAGAAACTTTTAGAATTTACCAGTTTGATGGCCTGAGACAGAAAAAGAACCAACACATAAAGAAGGAAAGTGTAAAGGAAAACAGTCATCTATCTGAAGTGTTTCTTTCTGATGGATCCTGAGAGTTATGAGGGATGTTGTTTTCTTGTTTTTAAGATTTATTACCATTTGCTTGCCATTTTGGCACTTTACGACTTGGGTGCAGCCACTGTGGAACTGCAAAATGGGTGAGTGTGTGTGTGTGTGTTTGTGTGTGTTTGCACGCACTGAAAAAGGAGGAGGGCTGGAAGGATAATAAAGAGAAAATGGAAGTAAAAAAGAAGCAGTAAAAAGTAAGGTTGAACTAGAACATGGGGAAAAAAGAGAGAGAAAGGTGTTAAAAGTGATTTTTGTTTTTTAAGACAGTGAATGAACAGACAATCTGATTCGTCTTTTATGTCGGCATCATGAGACACGTCATGTCCTGGAATCACTCTGTTATCAACACTGTGGACTTGAGCCATTATCACACACACACACACACACACACACACACACACACACCACACACACACACACACACACACACACACACACACACACACACACACACACAGACACACACACACACACACACACACACACACACACAGACACACAGACACACACACACACACACACACAGACACACAGACACACACACACACACACACACACACACACACGCCGCCCTTCACGCCTTCAGAATCTGTGAGGAACTTTTCCTGCATCCCAATGAAATATTCAAACTCTGCACAGCTCTCTAAAACAGCTGGAACCAAGAGGCCAAAATGAGAGAATTGCTCTCCATCCACAGCTCGAACCAAATAAGTCCGCTGAATGTGCCGCGAGTCACGTCCTGCATTATACATCACTTCCTGCTTGTTCATCTATTGATCGCCGAGGTCACGAAGGAGCGTTGATATAAGACTCGGAGACAAAATGCAGTCAGTGTAAGAGCAAGAAAAATCTTCCTGCATTTCATTTGGCAAATTCCAGCTCTCTGCTAGAAGAGAAAAAACAAATGATTTAATATCACAACACTCAAGCCTTTGAAATAATTTAGAACTCGGCTACCGTGGCTATAAAAGGGTTTTACTCTCTCTTTGATTTGGTTACTTTTTAAACTTTACACTGTTGTGTGAAGTCACAATGAGGCCTGGAGTTGTGTGACACCTTAAATGTGTGATAACTTTAGAACCAAACAGCACAACGGAACACACAGCGCTGATTCACTGATCTATTTATTTAAATGTAAAGTGTTACCAGGCAGCACGCTGTTTAATGATGTTGCACTTTTCTCTCTCTTGTGGGGGTTTAACACACTACAGAATGGACAGAAGTCATTTATCACCTGCAGACTGAAGGAGCAGCAGGGCACTGCACTCTGCAGAACTGACACTTTAGAATTTCTACAACTCAACAAAATTCAAGTAAACTCATTTTTATATAGCTTCAAATCACCACAAAGCTGCCTCAAGGCACTTCACATGGGTACGTAAGGTCTAACCTTGCCAACCCCCCACCCCCCCAGGGCGGGTCGGTACATAAGGTTTAATTAGATCAGCCAGGAAGGGATGCGCTAGTCCATGAATGATTTTGTAAGTTAATAACAAAACCTTAAAGTCAGACCTAACAGGGACAGGAAGCCAGTGAAGACCAAAATCGGAGTAATAGGGTCAAACATTCTGCTCCTGGTCAAGGTTATAGAAGCAGCATTTTGAACCAGATGGAAACCTCAAATGCTAGACTGCAGTAATCCAGAAAATAGAAAGTCACAATAGTCACAATGATTTGGAATGGTGTGCGAGTCCAGAATGTAATTATCAACATCCACTGTTCACTGCTGTTTGCTAATATCTGTAGTTTCTCCAAAAATATTAGTCCAATCAATGGTTTGTTTTGGCGGCGTTTCTCCTTGACCCAAAATACATAAACATACCAAACGGCAAATGTCAGCTCTCCTGAGTTTGTCTGTGATTGAACTTACACACACACACACACACACACACACACACACACACACACACACACACACACACACACACACACACACACACACACACACACACACACACACACACACACACACACACACACACACACACACAGAGGCCACCTGGCTATTCATATATAAATAGAAAAAAAAAAAAAACACAAACACACCTGACAAAGTGATGAACTAAAATACAGCTGTACCTAATAAACAGCACACGTGGGTCTTTAAAAAACATCCAGATGTTGGATTTGCGGCTCAATTTGGGCGTGACACAAACCTTCAGAGCATTTGTTTAAAACATGAATGCAGTCAAGCATCTACAGACACACTGTCACTGAACAGAAGGTCTTTGTTCACTTTTGGCTGATAACCATTTTGTAGCCGACGCCTGATTACTGACAAAGTGTAAAGATGCCAAAGTAATTTACCAAATACACATTATGCAGCGTATCACTGACAAAACCTCCAAAAGATTAAAAGAACTCTCAGTACAGCACAGATTCCATCAAACTGCTCTGCCCCGGGGAGGTGAAACTAACAGACAGCCTCCCCACCCAGCAACCCTCGGAAAAAAAAAGATTCAAATAGAGTTTAAAAAAAAGTTTAAAAGACTCTGCCAGCACGCTTAAATCCTATGAAGAACATCCAATGTATGAAAGGCTGAATGCGCCTGAGTGTGCAGCGACACGTGACGAGCGCAGAGCTGAGAAACACAGACGAATAAACGGCCCGAGCGTCTGTCTGCTTAATGGACAGGGACGCCGTCCAAACAACAGGACAGGTCACCTGAACCCGGAAACGTCTCCTCTGCCTGTGTCTTTTCAGGAAAGAAACCAAAAACACAGACACAGAGAGACAAAGATCATGATAGAGTGCGAGAGTGCGCACAAAGTGAACTGGGAGGGGGGTGGGGCATTCCCCTTTTAGGTGCTGAAGAGGCGGGGCTCACCTCGAGCGGTAGGAGGAGGGATTGTGGGAGAACAACAGACCAGTAAGATTGGATGTCTCATTACCCGCCGTGTCTCACTATGTGTCCTGGCTATTGCTGCTTGCCCCCCCCCATCATTGTCTCCCCCTCCTTCCTGCTTTCAGAGACTGGAGCTGAATACATAAGTCGACACTCCCTCACCCACAGGCACCACCAACGACAAAGCAAGAGCACATCGTGCACACATGGCAAAGAAAGCCAACATGTATTAGCGCATGAAACTCAATAAGGTAAACCGTGTGTCATTTTAATGTATGCGTATGGTTTGAGCGGATCGCATACAGAAGATACTCCAGCAGTGCAGATTTATCGTGCACGCTGAGACACCAATACTGATCAGTGTCAACGCTGCAGTGAATCACATTCAAGAGAATTTAAAATTCTACCTCTCCATCTGTGGCACGTAGAGCAGAATGGAGAACACTGTGCCCTGAGTTTAGTCTTTAAAGTAGACCTGCATTGAAATAAATGTGGTCAGATCTCAGAAAGAAATAGCTGATATGTATTTATAAGACCCTTGTGAATGCAGTAAAGTAAATCTGCAAGCCCAAATTTATAAATCAGTGGAGAAATCTTCATTTAAAAATGACAAATTTGCAGCTAAAATTTGGCCCTCAGTGAAAACTGTTTGTACATCCGGGTCATTGCAGTGACATGCGGCAGTCTGATCCCGCATTGAAATTGATTTTTATCTATTAGTAATGTTACTGTTATACACGTCCTGGTTTCAGCATCCAAAAGTAAGCTGCAATGAATGTGAGATACAGCTCTGCATGCTCAGATCAGCGGCGACATCGACAGCGAGCGACGTTTTTCCCTGACGCCTCGCTCTCTGCCTCTGCTGCGCTTACTGAGTCTGCGTGCTCGGTAAACGCCGAAGCAGGCCACTCACATCGCCCCCGTGTCTGCTGTGCAGCCGGCACCACGTCCCTGTCTACTGAATGGAGGTGCAGCCAACTTGGCACAAGTCCAGAGAACACGCTCGCTGTTTTGATGCGGAGCGGCCGGTGACACCTGTAGCTGCAAGGACAGACTTTCTGCAGCGCCGCACATCTCGGTAATCGGAGCCACAGAGCTCCGTGGCCGCTGAGAGAGGTATATATCTTTTTAATGACTTGGATTCTTTGCGGGTCTCGCCTCTGTACCCCGCGACGGTAACACCGGAGGCAAAAGACAGTAGATTTTCAATGCGACACCACTCAGTCAAATGGGTGTATGAAAAAGTCCCCAAAATAATTTTCAAGCACAAATAAAAGAAATGTGTACTCACCAAACGTGCCGCAAGACAATATGAAGTTTTAAAAAAGTAGATCCTTCCATATAAGACAAGAAAAAGGTGCCGATGCAAACTGATGTAAATCCACAAATTACAGTTGGCGAGCGCAATGCATGCTGGGATAGGGTCTTCTCTCTGACGTCTTGGCAGCGTCCCAGATGTGATGACAGTTTTGCGGAGGGCTAAATTTTACCTGTAAATTTGTAATTTTTAAATGAAGATTTCTCCGTTGAATGACAGATCTGGGCTTGCAGATTTACTTTACTACATTCAGAAGGATCTTATGTGTAAATATAAGTCATTTTTTGGTCCAAAGATCTGACTGCATTTATTTCAATGCAGGTCTATTTTAAGGCTAAGGACAGACTTGTAAATGAAGATTTGGGCACCTCAAGGTAAATTACCACACAGACTGGCCGCGTTATTAGGGACACACTGATCGTACAGGGTTGGACTCCCTTTTGCCCTCAGGACTAAATTCATTTTCGTGACATAGATTCAACCAGGTTGCTGGAAACATTCCTCAGAGATTGTGGTTCATATTGACAAGGCATCACACATCTGACACCACATTACACCATCAGCATCCTGAACTGTTGATACAAGACCGGCTGGATCCATGTTTTCATCAGATACTGACCCCTCCATCTGAACGCCGCAGCAAAAATCAGGGATCATCAGATGGGGTAACATTCCTCCAACAGGCCATGGTCCAGTTTTGGTGAGCCCGTGCCCACTGTAGCATCAGTTTGTTGTTCTTAGCTGACATGAGCGGATTCTGCTGTTTCTTATTTTTCGTAGCATGTCCTGTAGACATGACGTATGTGAGATCAATTTTCATACCAAAGGAAAATCAGGAATGGTGCATTACTGAAAAAGCTGCTAGTAAAGGTTAGAACGTCTAGAGGATTAAATATTTTTTGGAGTAAATCAGTTAAATTATTTCAACAATAATAAGTAAATGGTCCCATTTTTAACACTGTTTACTGGCTTCCTCGATAAAATTACTTAAAACACAGGTCGGTCGGGTTTGTAAGGCACGTGCTGGTCCCCATGAACTATAATGGGACCTGAATCGCAACCACCCAGATAGACACCTGGTCCATCCCCAGTAACCACTATCTGCCACAACCAATTAAAACACGGATGTCAATTTAGTTTATTTGTACATCCCTCAATATCTTCCTCAATATCATCAGAGGGAGTTTTTTTGTTACCACTGTCACCTGTGTGTTGCTCTAGCAGTTGTTAAAGTTAGATCTTACTTGTGTGAAGCGCCCTGAGGCAGCTTTGTTGCGATTTGGTGCGATATAAATGTAATAAATTGAAATTTAATTGAATTATCCCCAAATCATAATGCAGGTCATTCAAAGACGCTTCACAAGACCAGAGTCCAATAATACCAGACCCAGCTCAGGTGGGTGGCCATCCATTCGGGCAAAAATCAACAACGTAAACCAATCAACAAAAGCAATACAAAGTACAAGAAGTTTAAAGCACACAATCAACACTAAACTAACTGCAACTAACAGCAATCAAAAGTAAAATTGATGCAATGCACAATAAAATTCAGTAACAATTAAAACAAGGAGTAAAAGTACAAATCAGCACAACTAGCTCAATTCCACTTATAAGAAAGAGAAAACAGATACATCGTTAACCTGGATTTAAATAACCATAAAATGGTGCCCAATGACAAATGGTCCTGTGACCAGCTAACTTGTTCTTCACCCTAGAAACACACAAACACACATTGATCCCTAAGGGCAGCGGGTCACATATGTACCACACAAGTCGGTACATATGGTGGTGAGTAAGTCAACCAAATAAGAGGGGGCAAGTCCATGAAGAATTTTATATGTTCAATAACAAAAAGTTTTAAGTCAGTGAAGGGATGTCCGGGCCTGAGTAAGGTGCTCAAACTTTCTTTTCCCAGTTTATGCCCGGTCACACGGCACTAACCAAGGCCACCACGCCAAAACAAGAATCTGGACTTACGTTGGCTTTCGGAGACATCGTTTAACTGGTGCTTCGTCAGAATTTTCAGCTGTTGAAAAATGTGAACGCATCCCAACAACAACCTCAATCATCCGTATTCTGTTATTGCTTTCTGTCTTGACGGTTCCTCATCATTTGCCGTCGTTTCCGTAACCGTCATCCTGAATGTTTCATTTTGATTTGTTTAAAGCATCAGGTCGGCATTGGCTTTGTTTTTCTTTTGTTAGTTTCAGTTTTGTTTCGTTTCTTTATGTGCTATTGATTCACAGGTTTTCTGGTGATGGGAGAAGTGCAGGTTCATTCTTTCATTTGTCTACATTTTCTCGAAGATTTGTGACGTTTTCCTTCATTCAACTAGCGTAGTGTGCCACGTGACTGGACACTAAAGACTCTAGCAGCGGCATTCTGAACCAATCAGAAATCCTTGATGCCCATAAGAGATAAGTCAGAAAACTAAATTTTACAAAGATCAAATTTGAAACATCCCTTGCACATCCCTTGGTGACAGATGCGTAAGAGAGGGCACACAGGCTGCTGAACAAGAAAACAAAAAGACTCTCACACACTGCCCTCGCTTGCAACACAAAGGTGAATTTAATCAAGCAACGTTTCAGCCAGTGGCCATCATCAGGCAAATAATTTCTATGAATGAAAAGCCATCTTAAACAGGGTGCAGGATGTTGTCATAGAAAAAAAAAAAAACATAAAAACCCTTTCACAATATACAGTAGTGTTCAGAATAATAGTAGTGCTGTGTGACTAAAAAGATTAATCCAGGTTTTGAGTATATTTCTTCTTATTACATGGGAAACAAGGTACCAGTAGATTCAGTAGATTCTCACAAATCCAACAAGACCAAGCATTCATGATATACACACTCTTAAGGCTATGAAATTGGGCTATTAGTAAAAAAAAAGTAGAAAAGGGGGTGTTCACAATAATAGTAGCATCTGCTGTTGATGCTATAAACTCAAAACTATTATGTTCAAACTGTTTTTTAGCAATCCTGTGAATCACTAAACTAGTATTTAGTTGTATAACCACAGTTTTTCATGATTTCTTCACATCTGCGAGGCATTAATTTTGTTGGTTTGGAACCAAGATTTTGCTGGTTTACTAGTGTGCTTGGGGTCATTGTCTTGTTGTGTATATATATATATATATATATATATATATATATATATATATATATATATATATATATATATATATATATACACAAAGCGACCTATTATAGGACTATAATAGAAAAATGTCATAGAAAGATGTTTAGAATCAGTTCATCATTAAGTCCCTTAGGTGCCAAAGTTTGTAATGTTTCAATCCAGTAGGCCTCTCTTTTTTTCAAAAGTTTATCATGGTCTCCCCCTCTAAGTGGAGGAGGGACCTGTTCAGTGCCACAAAAATGAAGCGTGCGTACATTGTGATGTGCATCACATAAATGAACGGAAACTGGATAATTCCTGTCATTTCTGCAGATTGAGCTTTTGTGCTCACTTATTCTTTGTTTTAATTGTCTTATAGTCTTGCCCACATATGCTAAACCACAAGGACAGAATAACAGATGGATCACGTGTGGATGCGCAAGTTATTAAATTCCGAATGGATATTTTTTTACTGCTGCGGGGGTGCTGGAAAAAAGTATTTTTTTTAAGTATTATTACATTGTGCACAATTCCCACACCGGTAATTTCCATTTGGAATAGGTGCCAGTAAATTCACCTTTGTGTTGCAAGCGAGGCAGTGTGAGAGAGTCTTTTTGTTTTCTTGTTCAACAAAAATCAAATTTAAAAGAAACAAAGGCATGAATCTGTGTCTCTGTATCTTCAATTCACAGGATAGGTCGAATCCTTGTGTATATTGTATAGATGAAACAAAGCAAAATCTCTCTAATGTGCAGATCAAAGGACAGTATAGGATCAAAGATCACCCCTAAATTTTTTTACCCAGTGAATCTGTTGAATGACACATATGAGGACTATTAGAAAAGTATCCGACCTTATTTAAAAAAAAAAAAAACATATGGATTTGAATCACGTGTGCTTGCGTGAGCCAACCTTGAACCTTCATGCGCATGCGTGATTTTTTTCACGCGTCACGATGGATTTGCTGCTGGACCGACACAAAACCACCTCCATTTTGGTCTCACAGGACGGCTTTGAGATGGCGTTCAGACAGCTGTCGGTGGTTTTTCAGTCGAGTGATTATCCAAGAAATTGTGGACGAGCCTGGACATGCCAGAACATGTTCTGTGACGCTTCATCACGGCGTTGCTTTGCGCATCGCGGCACCCGCGACGCGCAGAATTCCTCCGCACGTCTGTCTCAATTTGCCGAAAAAGTGCTGATGTCCACGTCTTTTCACAATTCCTGTGCTAGTCCAGACGACGTCCCGGATAAAACACAGCATCCAGTTTGGAAATTAACAGCACATTCCACTTTTAACGAGGAGTTTTTGTCATGGAAAGGAGCGGATGCTTCGCGCGTCACGACGGCAAGAGAGACAAAGAACACCTCTGTTTCAGAGTGCCAGAAGGACAAGCTGGGACATGCCTTTCAGTGCTTACCAGTTGAGTATCAGAGAAATTGTGGAGAGCTGGACATGTCCCAGCTTGTCCTTCTGGCACTCCAAAACGGAGGTGTTCTTTGTCTCTCTTGCCGTCGTGACGCGCGAAGCATCCGCTCGGCTTTCCATGACAAAATCTCTTGTTAAAAGTGAAATCTGCAGGAAAATAGTTGATGTCCAGCTCTTGTGATAACCAGAGAAATGACACACGATGGTCACGGATCCACAGAGCGATCCGTTTAGAAATGAAATGGTCGCTCAGCCTGTCGATGGCAGCTGGAGCGCGGCGCACAACACAGCTGCTGTGGGCCATCCTTAAAGGGACAGTAACATCCCTTAATGTCTTTGAAGCCCATAAAATTTTCATCAAAAACCACCTGAATTTCTCGAATGGTGTCCACATGGATGTGCCTCACAGTTTCTAAAAAAAATTTGATCAAGCAAGGCAGCAGTCTCTCAGCTATTTCCCTGACAATAAAAATCCGCCGAGTGGGCTGGACCACTCCTCACTCAAAGCCTGCTCACAGGTGAATGACGCAACCGACAGGCGTGAAAAAAATCACGCATGCGCATGAAGGTTCAAGGTTGGCTCACGCAAGCACACGTGATTCAAATCCATGTTTTTTTTTTTTAATAAGGTCAGATACTTTTCTAATAGACCTCGTATAAGCAGTCCAGGAAAAGCTGTCACACTGCCAAACTGTTGCAGATCAAATTCCCTCACAATGCTCCTTATCGGAGTCACACTAAGCAACTGCTTGTTTGACACAAAAGGTGCCCTGACACTTGCACAACTTTGATCTGTCCACCTGCATGCACTCTGCCGTGCAGGAGAGTAAACTCGTCTCAAACTCATTGTAAACTGTGCACGGCTTTGGTCAAGTGTGCAAGCTTATCGAGAGACAACACTGCAATTTATCTTACGCCATTAACATTATAATACAGCAGCAGTATAGTTAGTAAGTATTGTGCTTACAAAAAATACACAGAATATCCATGAGTGAAGAAAATTAAGCTGTTTGCATGACTCCGTTTTCAACAGTTGATAAGTGATGTGGTTATGAGAGCCGTCCTTTGTAACTTCTGTAGACTGTGACATTTACGCTGATCACACCCATTGGGGGGGTTAAAGCTCATTGTGATAACCAGGGTTGGGTACCAACAGAATACTGTACTACCGAGTACTGATTCACACAAAATCAATCAACATCAAATTCTATTCTGTAGTGCTGTCGGTAGTGATGATGCAGTTTTTGCAAATATGCTGTTAAATTACAAACACAGAAAAACAACTGCTGCAGCAGAAATGGACTTGCAGTCAGACACCTGTACAATGTTTGAATCATGCTTCAAATGATTGCCTCGACCCACTATGTCATGAACCAGTGCTTTGTAGGTACTTGCTATACACTGGACTCAGAGACATTATTGTCGGTAATAAAAATGAAAGCTGGCCAAAGAAAAACGGTGTGATGAGTTTAAACTGTGCCTCATTTGAGTGTTGTTTGGTGTTGAAGCCGTGACTCCCAACTTCGCTAATGGCTTCACTACCGTCAAGTGTCCATAGAAGTACATGTAAGCATCCTGATGCTGCCATCTACTGGTCAAATAATTTGTAGCAGAACAGGATAATATTACAAAACACTTTCTTCTGAGTTCTTCAGCAAGTGACAAAGTCATTACCGACTAAAACGACTCCAAATCAACTAACAATTTAACTAACTGCTGTAGGTTTTTCTTTATCAACTCTGACTGGATCATAAAATTTTTATTTTTTATTTATTTATTTATTGCATCACACGACAACATTTTGAAGATATTATTTCATCACCACAGAAGCGTGCCGGCAGCAGCACCTTCAGAAGTGCAGAAGCTGTGAAACACTGCAGTGCTGATGGTGTGATGTGTGCGGGATGGGGCGGCTTTGTGGGCGGAATAAGCGGCACGTCTCCTGGCAATCAATCCCAGATATTACCCGAGTATTTGTCAGATATGCTCCCTGCCACGCCAGCCATCCTTGACTCATTCCGTCATTACATCTGAGAGGTCACGCTCACCCCCCCCCCCCCCCCCCCCCCTCCCCCAGCTCCAATGTTCCTGGCTCCTATGGCGGCCTAACGGCCTCCTCTCACTATACTGCAATTAACCTTTTTATTGACCACCTGCCAGCCAGCTGCAGCAGAGGCTCTGCATGTGGTGTGTGCTTCTGTGGAATGGTGCTGGTTTTACATGTACGCCTACAACACTGTGTGTGTGTGTGTGTGTGTGTGTGTGTGTGTGTGTGTGTGTGTGTGTGTGTGTGTGTGTGTGTGTGTGTGTGTGTGTGTGTGTGTGTCCATGTCCATAACAAGACAGACTTCACCTGGTCCACAAACCCTCTTGTAGGAGCCACTGAGCTCAAAAACCCCCTGTCATAACTGACCATGACAGATCCACTGACAGCACAGCATCTTGAAAGTGGACATCATTGTGCATTAAACATGGCTGTATCTGTACTGGCAGGAGCCAATGACACTCCAGCAGAGACGTCTACTGTCCAGCTACGCTTGAACACAGTTAAAGATGTACATAAATATGCACGCACAGCAGCATGCAACACACACACTGACAGCACCACCCCAAAAGCATCATTTATGAATGCAGTTCACGTGCAAGGGGCCCTATCTTCCTTCCTCCTGGTGCAAAAAACTGCACAGCACAACGCAAGTGTCATTTGTAGTTTATAAGTTTACACCTATCACAGTTGTTTTTCATGCCCAAAGCCTTTAACTTGTAATTACAACTTCTCTCATTTGTGTGTTCACAGCTGTGGTGCACTGAAAATAAGGTGTGGTCAGGCACAGTGTTGGTGGATTGTGTGGAAGCAGAACATGACTGCTGCAGACCAGCAAATTTAAGTGCAGTGTACTCAATAGGGACTATATTCAGATGTATCCTATGTAACACTCACACTCTGTTTGTACACACATCTGAATTGAAAGCATCCATGTAACAAAATAAAACGCTCATCGAAAAAAATACAAAACTTCACTTTGCTGCTTCACCTCAGGGAGCTTTGGTGGCTGCTGTCCCCTGATGTGCTCTGGCAGGTTGGCAGTAATCATTTAGCTTGCCAGAAAACCTCGAGTCCGTTTTCTCAACAACAGAGTGTTGTGCACCTGGCACAATGCTAGCAATAAAACAAAACTGGTTTATGCCATGTTGTGCACAAAAGATGCCCAAAACTAATTTAGAAGATAAACACACCCATTTTGCACTCTGTTTGTACTCCGATTACAAACCCTCTAAGCAGTAAAGTGGAACTGGACACGCCACAAATACACTTACGCTTAGCGTAATGATCCATGCACCACAGATCATCAAAGGCTCAAAGTGGTGCTGTATTAAAAAAAAGTGGGAGATTCTATGCATGTGGACAGTTTATAGAGGACAGAAGACATGTTTTCTCAACAACAACCAAAGAAATTTTTATTCTAGTTTCAAGGTGTTAAACAATTATTTTGAACTTAATACAACCCCAAATCCAATGAAGTTGGGACGTTGTGTAAAATGTAAATAAAAACAGAATAAAATGATTTTCAAATCCTCTTCAACCTATTTTCAATTGAATACACCACAAAGACAAGATATTTAATGTTCAAACTGATAAACTTAATTGTTTTTGTGCAAATATTTGCTCATTTTGAAATGGATGCCTGCAACACGTTTCAAAAAAGCTGGGACAGTGGTATGTTTACCACTGTGTTACATCACCTTTCCTTCTAACAACACTCAATAAGCGTTTGGGAACTGAGGACAGTAATTGTTGAAGCTTTGTAGGTGGAATTCTTTCCCACTCTTGCTAATGTACGACTTCAGTTGTTCAACAGTCCGGGGTCTCCGTTGTCATATTTTGCGCTTCATAATGTGCCACACATTTTCAATGGGCGACAGGTCTGGACTGCAGGCAGACCAGTCTAGTACCCGCACTCTTTTACTATGATGCCACGCTGTTGTAACACGTGCAGAATGTGGCTTGGCATTGTCTTGCTCAAATAAGCTGAAAAAGACGTTGCTTGGATAGCAGCATGTGTTGCTCCAAAACCTGGATGTACCTTTCAGCATTGATGGAGCCATCACAGATGTGTAAGTTGCCCATGTCATGGGTAATAACACACCCCCATACCATCACAGATGCTGGCTTTTGAACTTTGAACTGGTAACAATCTGGATGGTATTTTTCCTCTTTTGTCCAGAGGACACAACATCCATGATTTCCAAAAACAATTTGAAATTTGGACTCATCAGACCACAGCACACTTTTCCACTTTGCGTCTGTCTATTTCAAATGAGCTCGGAACAGAGAAGGCGGCGGCGTTTCTGGATGTTGATGTATGACTTTCACTTTGCATGGTAGAGTTTTAACTTGCACTTGTAGATGTAGTGACGAACTGTGTTAACTGACAATGGTTTCCTGAGCCCACGCGGTAAGATCCTTTACACAATGATGTCAGTTTTTCATGCAGAGCCGCCTGAGGGATTGAAGGTCACGGGCATTCAATGTTGGTGTTCGGCCTTGCGGTTTATGTGTAGAAAGTTCTCCAGATTCTCTGATTCTTCTGATTATATTATGGACTGTAAATGATGGAATCCGTAAACATTGTTCTTAAACTGTTTTTTCATGCAGTTGTTGACAAAGTGGTGATCCTCGCTCCATCTTTGGTTGTGAACGGCTGAGACTTTTGGGGATGCTCCTTTTATACCGAATCATGACACTCACAGTTAGTGTCCTCAGTTCCCAAACGCTTACTGAGTGTTGTTAGAAGGAAAGGTGATGTAACACAGTGGTAAACAAACCATGCAGGCATCCATTGAAAAATGAGCATATATTTGCAATCAATCAATCAATTTTATTTATATAGCTCCAAATCACAACGAACTGTTGCCCCAAGGCGCTTTATATTGTAAGGCAAAGCCATACAATAATTACGTAAAAACCCCAACGGTCAAAACGACCCCCTGTGAGCAGCACTTGGCGACAGTGGGAAGGAAAAACTCCCTTTTAACAGGAAGAAACCTCCAGCAGAACCAGGCTCAGGGAGGGGCAGTCTTCTGCTGGGACTGGTTGGGGCTGAGGGAGAGAACCAGGAAAAAGACATGCTGTGGAGGGGAGCAGAGATCAATCACTAATGATTAAATGCAGAGTGGTGCATACAGAGCAAAAAGAGAAAGAAACACTCAGTGCATCATGGGAACCCCCCAGCAGTCTAAGTCTATAGCAGCATAACTAAGGGATGGTTCAGGGTCACCTGATCCAGCCTAACTATAAGCTTTAGCAAAAGGAAAGTTTTAAGCCTAATCTTAAAAGTAGAGAGGGTGTCTGTCTCCCTGATCCAATTGGGAGCTGGTTCCACAGGAGAGGAGCCTGAAAGCTGAAGTCTCTGCCTCCCATTCTACTCTTACAAACCCTAGGAACTACAAGTAAGCCTGCAGTCTGAGAGCGAAGCGCTCTATTGGGGTGATATGGTACTATGAGGTCCCTAAGACAAGATGGGACCTGATTATTCAAAACCTTATAAGTAAGAAGAAGAATTTTAAATTCTATTCTAGAATTAACAGGAAGCCAATGAAGAGAGGCCAATATGGGTGAGATATGCTCTCTCCTTCTAGTCCCCGTCAGTACTCTAGCTGCAGCATTTTGAATTAACTGAAGGCTTTTCAGAGAACTTTTAGGACAACCTGATAATAATGAATTACAATAGTCCAGCCTAGAGGAAATAAATGCATGAATTAGTTTTTCAGCATCACTCTGAGACAAGACCTTTCTAATTTTAGAGATATTGCAAAAATGCAAAAAAGCAGTCCTACATATTTGTTTAATATGCGCATTGAATGACATATCCTGATCAAAAATGACTCCAAGATTTCTCACAGTATTACTAGAGGTCAGGGTAATGCCATCCAGAGTAAGGATCTGGTTAGACACCATGTTTCTAAGATTTGTGGGGCCAAGTACAATAACTTCAGTTTTATCTGAGTTTAAAAGCAGGAAATTAGAGGTCATCCATGTCTTTATGTCTGTAAGACAATCCTGCAGTTTAGCTAATTGGTGTGTGTCCTCTGGCTTCATGGATAGATAAAGCTGGGTATCATCTGCGTAACAATGAAAATTTAAGCAATACCGTCTAATAATACTGCCTAAGGGAAGCATGTATAAAGTGAATAAAATTGGTCCTAGCACAGAACCTTGTGGAACTCCATAATTAACCTTAGTCTGTGAAGAAGATTCCCCATTTACATGAGCAAAATGTAATCTATTAGATAAATATGATTCAAACCACCGCAGCACAGTGCCTTTAATACCTATGGCATGCTCTAATCTCTGTAATAAAATTTTATGGTCAACAGTATCAAAAGCAGCACTGAGGTTTTTGCACAAAAACAATAAAGTTTATCAGTTTGAACATTAAATATCTTGTCTTTGTGGTGTATTCAATTGAATATAGGTTGAAGAGGATTTGCAAATCATTATATTCTGTTTTTAGATACATTTCATACAACATCCCAACTTCATTGGAATTGGGGTTGTATATAAAAGAGCTGTACACACAAAAAAAAAGAACTTCACTGAATTGTGTCAATTGGTAACACCTGAATGAATTACGTTCAGTACTATTCCTCTCCTACAGCGTCAGATTCTTTATTGTCATTGTAACCAGTACAACAAAAGTTACGGTGCAGCCTTTCAGTGCAAATATAAACCTGAGTAAACCATGCACTGACTTGAAAGGTCTGCAGAAGAAAAGAAAAATAAACATGAATGAAAGAGGTATGTCCAGAGCGCAAATTAAAAACAACAAAAACAATTATGCAAATTAGGCAATGACATTATTTGTTGTTACAGGCCAGTCCTAGGCCTACTTGTGCTTATTCTTTGCATCATGCACATTTACTTCAGTAATGTATTCTTAATGTTAAAACTTTATCTATGTGGTAGATCTTGGTTCAAAAAAGGCTGAGCACCCCTGCTGTATGTAGTTCTAAATTAATGTTCAAGTTTGTCTTAATCACCACTGACTGCACCTCACCTCGTCTTGTTTGTGCTGCCTGGGTATTGAGTTTAAAAATAAAGCGCCGGTCCTTCCCGTCTCTCCAAAGTAACTGCTGATCTGCCGCAGCAAGGTGAGACGTGGGTGGACCTGTAGCCTTTACAGCTGCCACTTATTAAAATCCAGACTTCTGGCTGGTTGCAGACACAAATACGTTGGAACATATCAGAGCCGTGCCTTCACATTTTGAAGGTAACATGTGGGTGCACTTTGATTTATGAACCAACACAGGGAATAATGGTTTAAATAAAAACAAATCCCCTTAAATTCCCAAACAGTGCGAGAGCGTCTGACTTAAATTCAGACGTGCATGACGAGGAGCACCGTCACGGTTACACTGTAATGCCAGTTATTTGATCGCACTGAGGTTTTATACTGTACTCCAGTCTCCAGCGTCTTTACAGCTGACGGGCCTGTGTGAGGACAAAGTGCACAGTTAATGCATTCTGTGGCTCCGCCAGCTGCAAATTGAATTTCGGAGCACAGCATGACTCAAAATACCTCATAATCCCACCTCACTTACTGGTTCCAAGCTGAACAAGGTCACACTGTGCAACCAGGAACAGGTCTATTAGATAAGAAACCAACACTTTTATTTTTTTTTAACTATATGGATTTGAATGACATGCGATTACACCAATCATGCTTGAACCCTCGTGCACATGCGTGAGTTTTTTAATGCGCGTCGGTGACGTCATTTCCCTGTGGGCAGGCCTTGAGTGAGATGTGGTCCCGCCCTCTCAGCTGAATTCCTTTGTTTCACACGCTGCTCGAGACGGCGCGCGTTGCTTTATCAAAATTTTTTCTGGACCTGTGAGGAATATCCAAGTGGACACTATTCGAGAAATTTAGCTGGTTTTCGGTGAAAAGTTTAACGGCTGATGAGAGATTATGGGGTGTTTTCTGTCGCTGTAGGACTTCCCACGGAGCGGGACGTCGTTTGCAGCGCTTCCAGGCGCCGTCGTCGGCCTGTTTCGACCTGAAAACATCCTAATTTAAGGCTTAATTCACCCAGGACGTCGTGAGAGAACAGAGAAGATCAGAAGAGGCCGGCATGAGGACTTTATGCGGACATTCCACTGTTTAAGGAATTTTTTTAATGAAGACGTGCGCGCAAATTCGCCGAGCATTTCTGTGACGACTCGGCGAATCTGGTGCGCACGACAGGAAAACACCTCCGTGTTGAAAACCATTTGTAAAATTCAGGCGGCTTTTGATGGCTTTCAATAAGTGAATAACTGAGAAATTGTTTCACAGCTTGGGAATGTTCCAACTTGCCCGTTAAGGGTTCCAACACGGAGGTGTTTTTCCTGTCGCGACCCCCCCGCGGTCGGGTCTGCCCTACATGCGATTCTGCCCCGCACGTTCTTTCATTACAAAATGTCCGTTAACAATGGAATGTCCAAATAAACTCCTCATGCCGACTTCTTCTGAAAGTTCTCTGACGACTTACTGGGTCAACAGAGCCTGAAATGTGGAAGTTTTCTACTTGAAACGGCGAGAAGCTGCCGCTTCGAAGCGCAGATCGCCGTCAGGCGCCGTGGGCCGTCCTTAAAGCGACACTACCAGACCAAAATCTCTCATCAGTCATTAAAATTTTTACAGAAAACCAGCTGAATTTATCGAATGGTGTCCACTCAGTTGTACCTTACAGTTTTGAAAAAATTTTGATCAAACAAAGCAGCAGTCTCTGAGCCATTCCTAAACAATGAAAAAACGACGAGAGGGTGGGCGACTCCTCACACAAAGACTGCCCACAGGCGAATGACGTAACCGACAGGCATGAAAAAACTCTTGCATGCCCACGAGGGTTCAAGCATGTCTGATATAATTACACGTGATTCAAATCCATATGGTTTTTGAAAAAAATAATAAGGTCGGATACTTTTCTAACAAACCTCGTAAATATATGAGAGACAGTGAGAGAGTAAGAACAGCGCATTGTACAGGGCTGTTTATACCGACGTCACTGACCACATGTCCATCGTGGTGACCATAGACTGCAGGCAAAGTGCTGCCATTTTGAACTATAAAAACAACTTTGCACACAGTGTCAAGAGGAAGCAAAACGGACGTGTTGTAAAATAGCAATAACACCCAGATGGTGGCGCAGGTTGACGGTGGTCAAATGGTTCAGCCATTTGTCTTGATTACAAATATCTCATGCTTCCATCCCCATATCTGAATGTGACCCTATGACAGACTGGCGTCCTGTCCAGGGTGAACCCCCCCCCCACCAATGCCCTGTGACTGCTGGGGTAGGCTCCGCCCACCGTGACTCTTAAATTGTAGTGAGCGGTTAAAGTGTTCTTTATATTCAACAATATGTAGTAATAAGTGCTGTAACCCTATCACACAATAAGCCACAAAAGTGATTGTTAAAAATCAATAAGTAAGTACATAAGTCAGTAAGTATACGCAGAGCATCTGGAAAGTATTCACGGCACTTCACTTTTTCCACATTTTGTGGAAATATGTCATAGCCTTATTCCAAAATGGAGTAAATTCATTTTTTCCCCTTGAAAATTCTACTCACCTCATAATGTCAATATGAAAAAAGTTTTAGAAATTTTTGCAAATTTATTAAAAATAAAAAGCTAAGAAATCACATGTCCATAAGTATTCACAGTCTTTGCTCAATACTTTGTTGATGCACCTTTGGCAGCAATTCCAGCCTCAAGTCTTCTTGAATATGATGCCACAAGCTTGTTGCACCTATCTTTGGGCAGTTTCGTCTATTCCTCTTTGCAGCACCTCTCAAGCTCCATCAGGTTGGATGGGGAGAGTCGGTGCACAGACATTTTCAGATCCCTGCAGAGATGTTCAGTCGGATTCTGGGCTCTGGCTGGGCAACTCAGGGACATTCACAGAGTTGTCCTGAAGGCACTCCTTTGATATCTTGGCTGTGTGCTTAGGGTCATTGTCCTGCTGAAAGATGAACCTTCAGGTGGGCTGACATGTGCCTTTTACTAAGAAGTGGCTTCCGTCTGGCCACTCTACCATACAGGCCTGATTGGTGGATTGCTGCAGAGATGGTTGTCCTTCTGGAAGGTTCTCTTCTCTCCACAGAGGAATGCTGGAGCGCTGACAGAGTGACCATCGGGTTCTTGGTCACCTAAGGTCACACTAAAGTCCTTCTCCCCTGATCACTCAGTTTAGATGGGCGGCCATCTCTATGGAAGAGTCCTGGTGGATGTGAACTTCTTCCATTTACAGATGATGGAGGCCACTGTGGTCATTAGGACCTTCAAAGCAGCCGAAATGTTTCTGTCCCCTTCCCCAGATTTGTGCCTCCAGACAATCCTATCTCAGAGGTCTACAGACAATTCCTTTGACTTCATGTTTGGTTTGTGCTCTGACTGTCAACTGTGGGACCTTATATGTACACAGGTGTGTGTCTTTCCAAAACATGTCCAATCAACTGAATTTACCCCAGGTGGACTCCAGTTAAGCTGTAGACACATCTCAAGGATGACCAGTGGAAACAGGAGGCACACGAGCACAATGAGGTGGGCTTCATAGATAATTGGCAAAGCTTCTGGGGAAAACCTGGTCTTGTTAGGAGAGACGGCATCCATCCCACTTTGGATGGAGCAGCTCTCATTTCTAGAAATCTGGCCAATTTTCTTAAATCCTCCAAACCGTGACTATCCAGGGTTGGGACCAGGAAGCAGAGTTGTAGTCTTACACACCTCTCTGCAGCTTCTCTCCCCCTGCCATCCCCCCATTACCCCATCCCCGTAGAGACGGTGCCTGCTCCCAGACCACCAATAACCAGCAAAAATCTATTTAAGCATAAAAATTCAAAAAAAAAATAAATAATAATATAGCACCTTCAACTGCACCACAGACTAAAACAGTTAAATGTGGTCTATTAAACATTAGATCTCTGTCTTCTAAGTCCCTGTTAGTAAATGATATAATAATTGATCAACATATTGATTTATTCTGCCTTACAGAAACCTGGTTACAGCAGGATGAATATGTTAGTTTAAATGAGTCAACTCCCCCGAGTCACACTAACTGCCAGAATGCTCGTAGCACGGGCCGAGGCTGAGGATTAGCAGCAATCTTCCACTCCAGCTTATTAATTAATCAAAAACCCAGACAGAGCTTTAATTCATTTGAAATCTTGACTCTTAGTCTTGTCCATCCAAATTGGAAGTCCCAAAAACCAGTTTTATTTGTTATTAGCTATCGTCCACCGGGTCGTTACTGTGAGTTTCTCTGTGAATTTTCGGACCTTTTGTCTGACTTAGTGCTTAGCTCAGATAAGATAATTATAGTGGGCGATTTTAACATCCACACAGATGCTGAGAATGACAGCCTCAACACTGCATTTAATCTATTATTAGACTCAATTGGCTTTGCTCAAAATGTAAATGAGTCCACCCACCACTTTAATCATACCTTAGATCTTTTTCTGACTTATGGTATGGAAATTGAAGACTTAACAGTATTCCCTGAAAACCCCCTTCTGTCTGATCATTTCTTAATAACATTTACATATACTCTGATGGACTTCCCAGCAGTGGGGAATAAGTTTCATTACAGTAGAAGTCTTTCAGAAAGCGCTGTAACTAGGTTTAAGGATATGATTCCTTCTTTATGTTCTCCAATGCCATGTACCAACACAGGGCAGAGTAGCTACCTAAACTCTGTGAGTGAGATAGATTATCTCGTCAATAGTTTTATATCCTCATTGAGGACAACTTTGGATGCTGTAGCTCCTCTGAAAAAGAGAGCCTTAAATCAGAAGTGCCTGACTCTGTGGTATAACTCACAAACTCGCAGCTTAAAGCAGATAACCCGTACATTGGAGAGGAAATGGTGTCTCACTAATTTAGAAGATCTTCACTTAGCCTGGAAAAAGAGTCTGTTGCTCTATAAAAAAGCCATCCGTAAAGCTAGGACATCTTACTACTCATCACTAATTGAAGAAAATAAGAACAACCCAAGGTTTCTTTTCAGCACTGTAGCCAGGCTGACAAAGAGTCAGAGCTCTATTGAGCCGAGTATTCCTTTAACTTTAACTAGTAATGACTTCATGACTTTCTTTGCTAATAAAATTTTAACTATTAGAGAAAAAATTACTCATAACCATCCCAAAGACATATCGTTCTCTTTGGCTGCTTTCAGTGATGCCGGTATTTGGTTAGACTCTTTCTCTCCGATTGTTCTGTCTTACTTATTTTCATTAGTTACTTCCTCCAAACCATCAACATGTCTATTAGACCCCATTCCTACCAGGCTGCTCAAGGAAGCCCTACCATTAATTAATGCTTCGATCTTAAATATGATCAATCTATCTTTATTAGCTGGCTATGTACCACAGGCTTTTAAGGTGGCAGTAATTAAACCATTACTTAAAAAGCCATCACTTGACCCAGCTATCTTAGCTAATTATAGGCCAATCTCCAACCTTCCTTTTCTCTCAAAAATTCTTGAAAGGGTAGTTGTAAAACAGCTAACTGATCATCTGCAGAGGAATGGTCTATTTGAAGGTTTCAGTCAGGGTTTAGAATTCATCATAGTACAGAAAGAGCATTAGTGAAGGTTAGAAATGATCTTCTTATGGCCTCAGACAGTGGACTCATCTCTGTGCTTGTTCTGTTAGACCTCAGTGCTGCTTTTGATACTGTTGACCATAAAATTGTATTACAGAGATTAGAGCATGCCATAGGTATTAAAGGCATTGCGGTGGTTTGAATCATATTTATCTAATAGATTACAATCTGTTCATGTAAATGGGGAATCTTCTTCACAGACTAAGGTTAATTATGGAGTTCCACAAGGTTCTGTGCTAGGACCAATTGTATTCACTTTATACATGCTTCCCTTAGGCAGTATTATTAGACAGCAATGCTTAAATTTTCATTGTTACGCAGATGATACCCAGCTTTATCTATCCATGAAGCCAGAGGACACACACCAATTAGCTAAACTGCAGGATTGTCTTACAGACATAAGGACATGGATGACCTCTAATTTCCTGCTTTTAAACTCATAAAACTGAAGTTACTGTACTTGGCCCCACAAATCTTAGAAACATGGTGTCTAACCAGATCCTTACTCTGGATGGCATTACCCTGACCTCTAGTAATACTGTGAGAAATCTTGGAGTTATTTTTGATCAGGATATGTCATTCAATGCGCATATTAAACAAATATGTAGGACTGCTTTTTTGCATTTGCGCAATATCTCTAAAATTAGAAAGGTCTTGTCTCAGAGTGATGCTGAAAAACTAATTCATGCATTTATTTCCTCTAGGCTGGACTATTGTAATTCATTATTATCAGGTTGTCCTAAAAGTTCCCTGAAAAGCCTTCAGTTAATTCAAAATGCTGCAGCTAGAGTACTGACAGGGACTAGAAGGAGAGAGCATATCTCACCCATATTGGCCTTTCTTCATTGGCTTCCTGTTAATTCTAGAATAGAATTTAAAATTCTTCTTCTTACTTATAAGGTTTTGAATAATCAGGTCCCATCTTATCTTAGGGACCTCATAGTACCATATCACCCCAATAGAGCGCTTCGCTCTCAGACTGCAGGCTTACTTGTAGTTCCTAGGGTTTTTAAGAGTAGAATGGGAGGCAGAGCCTTCAGCTTTAGGCCTCCTCTCCTCTGGAACCCAGCTCCCAATTCGGATCAGGGGAAACAGACACCCTCTTCTACTTTTAAGATTAGGCTTTAAAACTTTCCTTTTTGCTAAAGCTTATAGTTAGGGCTGGATCAGGTGACCCTGAACCATCCCTTAGTTTATGCTGCTATAGACTTAGACTGCTGGGGGTTCCCATGATGCAACTGAGTGTTTTCTTTCTCTTTTTGCTCTTTATGCACCACTCTGCATTTAATCATAGTGATCGATCTCTGCTTCCCTCCACAGCATGTCTTTTTTCCTGGTTCTCTCCCTCAGCCCCAACCAGTCCCAGCAGAAGACTGGCCCCCCCTGAGCCTGGTTCTGCTGGAGGTTCTTCCTGTTAAAAGGGAGTTTTTCCTTCCCACTGTCGCCAAGTGCTTGCTCACAGGGGGTCGTTTTGACCATTGGGGTTTTTTCCGTATTATTGTATGGCTTTGCCTTACAATGTAGAGCGCCTTGGGGCAACTGTTTGTTGTGATTTGCGCTTATATAAATACAATTGATTTGATTTATTTGAATGATGAGTCTTCATGGCAAAGACTGTGAATACTTATTAGGGGAGGTGATGGTCTAGTGGTAAGTGTGGGCTTTGAGACCAGAGGATCCTCAGTTCAAATCCCACGCCTGACCAGAAAAATCACTTGGGGCAAGGTCCTTAATCCCCTAGTTGCTCCTGGTGTGTAGTGAGCACCTTGTATGGCACCATTTACTCAAGTACGAGGACCTTTTTATTTTTTCAAAAACTATATGGATTTGAATCACGTGTGATTGCGTCAGACAAGCTTGAACCCTCGTGGGCATGCGTGAGTTTTTTTCACGCCTGTCGGTTGCGTGATTCGCCTGTGGGCCGGGTTTGAGTGAGCACTGGTCCACCCCCCTCGTCGGAATTCCTTTGTCTGACTTCTTCCTGAGAGACTGGCGCTTTGCTTGATCAAATTTTTTTCTGAAACTGTAAGGCACATCCAAGTGGACACCATTCGAGAAATTCAGATGGTTTTCGGTGAAAATTTTAACGGCTGATGAGAGATTATGGAGTGTTACTGTCGCTTTAAGGACTGCCCACGGAGCCGGACAGAGCGCCACGCCCCAAGCTGCAGTCGTCAGCACGTCTGTCGGTTGCGTAATTTGCGGATGGATTCGCGCGTCGGCACCCAGCCGCTCATGGCGCGGCGCCACAGCAAAACACCTCCGTGTTGATAACCATTCGTAAGATTCGGGCGGTTTTCGATGGCTTTCAGTCAAGTGAGTAACCGAGAAATTGTTTAACAGCTGGGCATGTTCAAACTTGTCCTGTAATGCTTCCAACAGAGGTGTTTTGCTGTGGCTCCTCGCGATGAGCGGCTGGGTGCCGACGCGAGAATCCATCCGCACGTCTTTCATTACAAAATCTCCTTTAAACAGCAGAATGTCCCGGATAAACTGCTGATCCCGAACTCTTCTGAACTTCTCTGTTCTCTCACGACGTCCTGGGTCAACAGAGGCTTAAATTTGGAGGTTTTCAGCTCAAAAACATGAAAAAACTCACGCATGCGCACGAGTGGTTCAAGCTTGTCTGATGTAATCGCACGTGATCAAATCCATAGTTTTTTTAAAAAAAAATAAACAGGTCGGTTTTCTTTTCTAATGACCTCGTATATGCGAGGTTCTTAGATTTTTTTTATATATAAATTTGCAAAAGTAAAAAAAAAAAAATTTTAAAACACCACAAACACAAACTTTTTCTACATTGTCATTATAGGGTACAGTGTGTAGAATGTTGAGGGGAAAAAATATGAATTTCATCCATTTGGAATAAGGCTATAACATAACAAAATGTGGAAAAAGTGAAGTGCTGTGAATATTTTCCAGATGCTCTGTAAGTAACAAACTGGTACCTGACCAGCATCATGTATCAACAGACACCCTGAGGTTAGATATCTGGAGGATTAAAAACTGAGCGTTCCCATATAGCGGTGAAAGAAACCACCTTATGACAGAATAAAATAGTTGTAGTCAAACCAGGAATAGGAGGAGTGGGACTGAGTCCCTTACCTGCTACAGAAAGGCGTGCTGTGCGGCTAGAAATGGATCCGAGGTTGTCGATGCTGGCCACACACTGGTAGGTGCCCTCGTCGGGCTTGTTGTGCTTGGAGTGCACCACGTGTGTGAAGAAGAGCGAGCCGTCGGCCAGCACGCGTCTCCTCTCATCTGAGATCAGGCTCATGAAGGTGCCGTCTTTCTTCCACTCCATGCGGGCCGGCGTGGCG